>NC_140970.1:88697991-88830491 GCF_056783735.1 Eptatretus burgeri | reverse complement strand
TGAGAGATAGAGAGATAGAGAGATAGAGAGATAGAGAGATAGAGAGATAGAGAGATAGAGAGATAGAGAGATAGAGAGATAGAGAGATAGAGAGAGAGAGAGAGAGAGAGAGAGAGAGAGAGAGAGATTTGAGAGAGATTTGAGAGAGAGAGAGAGAGAGAGAGAGAGAGAGAGAGAGAGAGAGAGAGAGAGAGAGAGAGAGAGAGAGAGAGAGAGAGAGAGAGAGAGAGATTAGGGAAACAAGATTTTGAAGAAAATACAGAATTTAGGCACTCGGCCTTCTCACGAGCGGAGTCGGTTGTGGTGCCATTTAAGAGAGGGAAGGGATGGAAGGAATGGAAGGGGAGCATATACCAGAGACATACTTAGCAAGGAACCACCAGGTTTTAGAGGATAGAAACAAGTTTGAAAGCTCATTCTTGAGAGTGGACAGATGTTGATTTCTGGCTCTCCTGAGGGTAGACACACACACTTGTTGCAGGCTTTGTGGAATGATCTGAGGTTGCTTTCGGTCAGATTTGCCTTCCAGGAGTAGAATGCAAGTTGTTTTAAAGCAAATTCCTGACCACAGGATTCAGAGAACCAAGAGTGGGAGGATGGGAAGATAATTGAAGACGAGATGGGATGAATCGGTGCATACAAGAGAGAGCAGTTTTCTGTGGAAGAATTCCCAGGCTGAATTAATATCGGTGGTAGTGAATATAGGAAACCAATCCTGAAGTGTTAAAAAAAAAAGTGACAGGTCCCACTTTATGACCCGCAGATAGCAGGGTCTGAATAGCAGGACCGCTATGTCGGGGTTCGACAGTATTTAAGGTAAGATGTGTATGGTTTAATGTATTATCATTTAATGGAATGTGTGATGCAAGTTATAACTATGCGATATTACATTAACTCCTCTAGCGAGTAAAGTTTGATTAGTGATGTTGCTTTAATTGGTTGCTGATTGCCGAGATGCAACTGAGGTTGTGAATCTACTGATGTGGATCTGTGACTGAGGTTGTGGATCTGTGACTGAGGTTGTGGATCTGTGACCGAGGTTGTGGATCTACTGATGTGGATCTGTGACTGAGGTTGTGGATCTACTGATGTGGATCTGTGACTGAGGTTGTGGATCTACTGATGTGGATCTGTGACTGAGGTTGTGGATCTACTGATGTGGATCTGTGACTGAGGTTGTGGATCTACTGATGTGGATCTGTGACCGAGGTTGTGGATCTACTGATGTGGATCTGTGACCGAGGTTGTGGATCTACTGATGTGGATCTGTGACTGAGGGTGTGGATCTACTGATGTGGATCTGTGACCGAGGTTGTGGATCCACTGATGTGGATCTGTGACCGAGGTTGTGGATCTGCCGTTTGGAGAGTTTTTATTTTACATTCGGATACAATATCGAGGCTCCTATAAGAGCTAACATACAGAACGTATAACAAAGGGAGCAGGAGACGAGCTGAAAGGATCAAAACCTCGAGGAAAAATGGTGCCCAGCTGATCATCAATTCAGTCAAGAAATCAGTCAATTGCTTACAGGTTAAGGTTCTTAACTTTAGGGAAGGGAACTATATTTTGAGGTTTACAACTTCAATAAAGTTAGTTAGGGAATTGTGAAATTAACATAATTTACGACAATCCTTTAAATTATATTATGTTTTATGAATAGCCAGTATTTCACAATTAATAAATACAATTGTGAGCAGACGTGAAAAAAACAAGGTGTGTGTGTGTGTGTGTGTGTGTGTGTGTGTGTGTGTGTGTGTGTGTGTGTGTGTGTGTGTGTGTGTGTGTGTGTGTGTGTGTGTGCGTCTTATGTAAATACCCAGCTTATATCTTATGTAAGAACAAAGGAATTGAAAAATAATCCAATTATCAGGTTTATGACTATTTGAATCATCCTTATGGAATGCACAGTTGCACAATACAGAATCTGCCTTTAAGCTCAGGAAGGCTTCAGCAAGTTGGCATTTCCGACCTTGGCCCTTAAAAGCTTTCAGGAACGGAGCGCCTCTGGCACTGGACCACAGCACAAGGGTGAATGAGTGCAGTACGTGGGCTTGGCAAACACTTGGGCCTTCACTTAACAAACACTCCTACAACTCATCATGTTTTCACTACCGCATCAGCAAAAACGAAAGCAGACGGAACAGAGCCAGAAAAAAAAAAGTTAAAAAGCAAATATAGAAAGTTACATACGATGCAACAGACTGCCTTATATCAGCCATTACCAAACTATGGAAATAAAAGTTTATAACAACCCTCATACCCAAAGTTAGAAAAGTTGACCATGCTCACAGATGAAGAAATACAAAGAATGCTCAAAAAATAAAAAATAAAAAAGGCTGGAGACAAAAATAAATAATAATAATATCCTGCAAGTATCCGATATAGTGTACATTTACAAATGCCTCACACAGATCATGTTTGGAAAATAACAGGCAAAAACAACAATCATCACTTTGATCAAGCGAACTCATCTTTCCAAGCTGCTCGGAAGGTTTCCACAGATGGTGAGAAAGAGCTCTCGGTGGTGCATGCACCACCACAAAATTGCCACTCTCCCAAAGTGCAGATCACATTGATTAATGAATAAATAAACGGACAAATAAATGGTTGCATTAGGTGATATATAACAATAACGACGATAACTCAAAATGAGTGTCAACACAAAGTCCTTCTGGCAAAGAACAGACAGAAGTAACTATCTCTGAACAGGCCAGGAGAAAGGAGGTGCAGCCTTTCACATATGAAAAACAGCTGTTATTACAAAGCCCCAGGAGCTGTAGAAAACCTCACTGGTTAAAATAAAGAACCATCACGTGGGTCATAGCAGCTCAAAGCAGATTGGCCGACAGAGCAACGGGGCTGCCCAAACAGCCATTGCTTCTTCGGTTTGTGCGGTGGTAAAGGGGGGGGAGATGAAAGAGTAGAGGGTGGGGTGGGAGGGAGGGATGTTGGAGGAGAGCACAAATGTGGAACAGGGCAGCTGAATCAACAAGTTCTGAGGGTCCTGAGTACAAGGCATGGCACCAAAGAGGAAAATATTTGTTTGGCAGTGCAGGAGAAAAGCTACGAGATGGAAAGAAAATGCTAAAAGTTCAACATTGCAATTGAATGGCAAAAAAACCTCTCATTCACATTTGGACAATGATACAAGTAATATAACTGTTTGGGAATATGCAGATGTAATGAACCATATTAAATGGCACCGTTTGAAAGCAATCTCCCAGAATTTGAACATAAATATCGGAACATGAACCACGATGACTCAATGGCTCGATTTACACGATTAAGACGGGTAATCTCACACTCTCACTATGTCTCTCCGAAAAGACCGTTTGGACCCCCCCCCCCCACCTCATCTTCTTTCTCAACAATCCTCTTGAAGAAGTCCTTTCATTCAAGCTTCTGGGTCTCACTATCTGCCATGATCTTTCCTGGGAAAGCCATATTTCCAACCTGGCCTCCAAAGCCAGTCGCCGACCGGGAATCCTCCGTCATGCAAAGTCCTTCCTCGGCCCGCCTGAGCTCCTGAACACATACAAAGCTTTCATCTGCAGCCTGATGGAGCACTGCTCTCCCCTCTGGGCTGGTGCTCCTGTCACTCACCTTTCTCAGCTTCATGCTGTGGAAACCAAGGCATTCAGGATCATTGGTATCTTCCGTGATGAGGCTGAGTCTTTGGGCCTCTCACTTTCTCACCGCAGGCAGGTCAGTGGTCTTTGTCTTCTACCATCTCCTCTCCGGTCTCACCTCCCCTGCTTTGTCTGTGATACGTCCCCACCCCCCCCCCCAACAATATTTCCACAGGGCGCTCAAGGTCCGCCAGCAACCCCCTTCTGGGAGAAATCTACCAAAATCACAAATCACTGCTCACCTTCACTCTTTCATTCCTCTTTTTACCCGCCTTTGGAATAAACTCCCACACTCTCTTCAATCCCATTCTTCCCTCCAGGCTTTCAAAACAGCTGTTCACCACCACCTCATATCTTCCCCCATCCAAAACCACGATCTTTTCTACCCCGTTAATCTACCCCAAACCGACCTCCTTCAAATTCCCTGTTTTCCTTCCTGAGAGTCCCTGTAATATCCATCTTGTTTACCCCGTGTTCCCCACCCCATCCCTGTCCCTTCCACAGATTTCCGAACATCTCTGTTCCCCACTGTTTTATCCTTCCCTCTCCCACCCCTCTTGTCTCCTGCCTCCCCCCACCCCTTGTTGTGCATTGCGTGTTAGCTCTTATATGAGCCTTGACAATGTATACCAAAAATTAAAAAAAAAATTAACATGTCCTTCGTGAAGAGTAAGCGAGCTAGCGCCAGCACCCTGGTCAAATTCCAAATTCCTGCCTTAACCTCTGTTGAGCGTCAGGCCTGGCCAGACGGTTTGTGAAATACGCGAGCCAAGTTTCCCCTGGCTGACCCCACAAAAACGTGGGAATAATTGTGTCCGTTAAAGACGACAACAGGTAATGGATTCTTCATTTTTATCAGTGCAAGCTATGCATCACATGACTGACATTATCATCATTTCCTTTTGTATCTTACATTAAAATGTCAAAGTGTAAACAAAAGACAAAACTATTACAATAATGATTACACATTGTCATGTCCACGCTGATCAACACCGATGCTGGACAGATGGACCAAACTGGCTTTTTACTCCCTCAGACTGCATTCAATAAATTGCAAATTCATTCATGAACACGTGAGAACCGGAGAGACACGAGGCTCTTAACACTTGTAAAACCAATGGGTTTATTCCCTAACCAAAGAAATAAAAAGAACCAGGGGATGGTGATTTTGATGAAGATGACAGCGGTTAGGGGTGGGGATTAAAGGGGGAACCCAGAACCAATAATAAATAATTATACACAATGAGAATAAAACCTAGGGCTCCACACACCAGATTCAATCACAGACAGGAAAAGGGAACAAGAACCGGGTGGCCTCAGCTGTTGGTGGATGAGCAGGCGATGAGGAGACGAGCAGGTGATGAGGAGACAAAGGCATGCTTTTGCTCGACGAATGAACATGATGAGGAGATGAAAGATGCAGAAACATCGACTGTATTGCGCCGTCATGATTGTTCTTTAACACCTGCACCAGCGCCCGGTCCTTCCTCAATGAGGCAAGGACTTGGGTGTGGCAAGTATGCAGGAGGGCACCAAGGGCTCCCGGGGATTGTCTCACAATGTGAGCTTTCCTGTCCCGTTCAGGAATCGTGATTACCTCGGCCCTTGGCGGCGTGTCGAAGTCCAGCTCCGAAAGGAGCTGGTCACACATCCTAGCAGCCAGGACAAAGGATTGCCAATCGGCCAAATAGATACTTCTGGTGGGTCGCCATCCCACTCCGCCGGGGAACTTGGATCAACACGCATCGTGACCTCATTCGAGAAGGTGGCAAGGCTGCCTTGCCCCCTCGATTTCTTCAGGAAAGAGCCCGAGGTCAAAGCCAACAGACGTGGCTGAATGGGTGTATTGTTACGAGACGCTCCCAGCGCGCAAACCTCCTTGCATCCGACAACAGGCTGGGAGCGGTCACGTGACCCTTGAGAAGGGCCGCTTTGTGATTCTGAAGTGCCTCGTCCTCCACCAGTTGCCCTACCTCAGTAGAATGCCAGCAATGCATCTGGCGATCTTCAAAGGTAATCAAGGTCCCCGCAAAACAAGCCAAGTGGCGCCCTCCCACAACCTTCCTACACAGGCAGGTCAACGGATGGGGCAAGGCAGGAACACGAGAAGGCAGGCAGGTAGGCAGGACGAACAAAGTAACAGTTTCCTCTGTGGCACACTATCTCCTTGTATATTCACGCAACCCTCCTCTCCTCAGCCACGAATCTCATCAGAAACTCCCAGTCAGTTCTCCTCAGACCAGCTCACGATCCTTCTCCACCCGAACCGCCGCGATCCATGCTCCTCGCCTCGCTCTCTGGGCAACACTCTGCCCCTCATGGCGTCCATCGCTTCGCCCCCACCCCTCCCTCTCCATTGCCTGGCAGAGCCCCAATGCCACCCAGTGGGACATTATAAGGATTAATGATTTATACGTATAATTTCCTTAACATTAATTATTACTACGCACCATCTTCTGGATGATGCACATTCAGCAAAACAATCCTGAAGCTAAGGTTTCCTTTCTTAATCAATCGAGATGGCTCACAACTCGTACATGCATCATACTACTCGAGACACTATCTGTTCTGTGGCAATGTCTAACCCTCCCCACCCTCAAAAGAAACAATATATATATATATATATATATATATATATATATATATATATATATATATATATATATATATATATATATATATATATATTTTGTTGCGGATTCGCGCCCGCCGGCGTGCTGACGGCCACGTAACTCGAATCGCGGCACGTCGCCCACCGGACGGACAATCCAGTCGTGACCCTCTCGGACTAACGCCGGGAACCAGTCACGGGTGGACCTTTCGGTCTCACCGCGATCGAGCCAATCAGCCCCCGCGTGGGATAGGGTTGCTCGCCAAATTCGACCTACCTAAGTACCCACGCGGAGGGTAGACCGGGCGATCGCACCTTGCCGCAGGTCGACTTCGGACACGGGCCACTTAAGCGACCCGTTCCGTACTATCGGGATAACCGAGCGGTGTTATCGTCGGCCTCGACGGTTCGATTAATTATCGGGCGTATTCAGCCCACTACCAACCCTTTACGTGAAGCAAGATGAGGATTCAATGAAAGAAATGACGAAGCGAAGCGGGAAACAGTTCAACACAAAGCACATTTATTCGCGCTGAACGGAAAGCACACATATTCAATTCCACCAAAAGCACACAGAAAAGAAAAACACAATGCAATTTACACAAAAAGCAAATGCGACAATGCAGATCTACTACCGATTACGCGAGCACACGGCAACACTTATACAATTTTACTTCACAGACGGCGCCGACAACACATACCCAAAACCAAGGAAAAGAATAGAGAACCCTCAAGGATGAGGCGGGCCTGAGGCCGAGACTGGGTCGGGCCTACCCGTCTGGTGATGAGACGCGGAGCGGCGATGGTGCCTCAACTCCACGGGCCTCGCGGGCAGTGTCTGGTAGGGGGTGGGAAAGGGGCCCCCTTGGTCGCACTATCTCAGCGCGGGGGGAAACAGGAGGGGGTTGCTGATGCTCGGGGTATAGAGGATTCCTACTCTGCCTCGAGTCCCGCGACGAGCATCTCCACCTCGGCCAGGTCGCGCTGTCGGCCTCCCTGGGGTGCAGCTCCCTGCACGACGCGAGCACCCCCTCGTCTGCCCTCGCCGCCTCTCCACAGCTCCGTCCCCTCCGCTCCGACTCCAACGCACACGACGACGACCAGCTCCTTTTTGCTCCTTCTTCCCAACTCCACCGCCCGCGAAGTCTTAACTCTCTGTTCTCTTGACTGACGAACACGGTCGCTTTTATTAGCCCCGTGGCTTCGCTCTCTCAGCTTTGACCCCCTCCCTTCGACCTTTCACCTCGCTCCCCATTGGCCCGAGAAAAAGTGGGCGTGAATGCTTTTTGATCCATAAATTTGCATATATCGATCGCCCTCCAACGCCCTGGGGGCGGGGCCAAATCGCCCCTCGCTCACCGATTGGACGGAACAAAAGTGGGCGTGTGTCGTTTTTGAAGTGGAAAATCCGTGGTTTTGTACACGCTGTTCGGCGCGCGCCCTGCACGAGTCCAACACCGGTACCCACAAGCGGCGCAAGAACGGTGGCGATGCGACGGTTGCGAGGTGTGACATGAAGCGGTGCCGCGGTGGGTGGTTGATGTTGTGGTTGGTGGTGGTAATCATGGCGGTTGGTCCAAATTAAAGATAGTAAAAGAAAAACGGCTATCCTGAAGAGTCGCAGCACGCATAAATGACATGTATTCCCACTAGACAACGGGTTTGGGCCTAACTACACATGTACTTACCGAGATACCTCACCTAAGGGACCTGAATGGTGGTTTGCGAATTTGGTAACCACAACACTACCCCCTCCCCTTTTTACAGACTCGTCCCGAGTCGTCAAATTTTCGTGTGCCATCATGTGTAGTTTTCCCCTAGTACATTTTACCTACGGATCCCTGAGTGCGACATTCATGGTATTCGTGTCCCCAAAATAAATAACCTGAGGGCTGCGTAACTACCTAAACAAACTCACTCACACGGACGACTTAAATAAAATTGCCGGCGCTAAGACATACATGCCGGGGGCGCACTCATATTTACAGTACATCTTAACCTTAACTTACAAATTTTACACTAAACCATGGCCCAGGATCACTGAACTCTGCAAAAAGAAAGCAGTTAGCAGGGAGCCAGGCTGCTCGCATGCAGTCTCTGGCTCAAAACAATGCAGGTGACAGGGAACGTGGCTGGCTGCTCACACGCAGTCCAAGGCCTTCCTTTTTGAACTGAACGCAGTGAACCACAACGGTGCATGGGCTGCACAACGCAGTCTCCGTGCCAGCTCAAGTGGCATACGCAATGAGCACAACGAATGGATGGACACAAACACGGTGCACGGGCCGCCACTGCAGGCCCGTGTTGTAGCTGCCAACGGGGCAGTTCTTGCAGCATGCAAACTGTTGCCTTGATCCTGGCGCACATGGCAATGAACAGGGGGGGGGGGCAAAGCAAAAATTGAACGGGGCTGGTGAACATGGGCAGTGGGCATGGCATGGCAAAGGTGCAGGCAACACAGCCCGCAGAAGAAGGCCGCTGCAGGCAAACACAGCCGGCAGATGAACTGGCCGGCACAGGCCTTGAAGAAAAACAGCCAGCAGATGAACTGGCCGGCTCAGGCCTTGCAGCACAGCAGCTGCAGACGATCCAGCCGGCACAGGCCTTGCAGCACAGCAGCTGCAGATGAAGTTGGCCAGCCTTTGCCGTTCCGTGGAGGTTGGTGGAGGGAGTGCGGTGGTGCTGGCCACTTGGAAGGCGGGCTCGGACCTACCTACCTGTCTCCCTCCCACCTATCGCCTTTGCCTGTCACTGTACATACCCACTCCCTTAATTTGTCAAACCCCAATTTAGCCCCAACTTATTTTTTATTTTTACTTCCCCACTATAAATCGTCCCCTAACCCCCTTTATCGTCCTTGTTCGGCTAACCTATCCTGTCACCTAGCCTACTCCCAACCCCTACGTTCCCTTCCCGGAGGGGAATAAGGGAGAGCTAACGTCCTGTGTCGAGGCCCAACGAAGCCTCAGAATGGCCTCCCCAGAGTTCGGCGATCTATAACCAAAGTGGGTCCAGCGGCCCACAACGACAGCGAGGGGATGGATGGTGCGGAGGGGTACATCTCCTAATCTACCATAACCATTAACTCTTAAACTACCCCGGGGCTTTCAACAAGCGCCTCTCGCTTAAACTATTGGTTCTAACAACCCAGATTCCCGTCGCCTGTGTTGGTGTCCTCACAATTTCGGGCCTCGCCCCCCAATTTTCTCTCCGTGCCCTCACACGGTCTCATGGCTGGGACACGTGGCTCCCTTTGGCAGGCACGACCCTCTGCCGAATCTCCCGCTATGGCACCCCCGGGCACTACACTGCCTCCGAGCCTACCAGCTCCCTAACACCGGGGAGTGCCCGCCATGGCACCTCCGCTGAAACGCACACTTGGCAGGCCGGCCTCCCGGGCCCCTTTCCGAGGGTCACCCGTGCCCACAACACTGCCCACGCGGCTAATGGCACCCCGGGCCCCCGCACCAAGCAGGCGCACCCGTGCCCACTACTCTATCCCGGCCCCCCATGGGCCCATGGCCTACCGCGGCCGACTAGCCTGGTGCCCGGGGTACCCACTCAGCGATACTCACCTTTCGCAGCCACGCTCCCAAGCCCGTCAACAGGGCTCCTGCACCCCTCCAAATGGGTTTCGAGCCTACACTCCCACCAACAACAAAACGACCTCCATTTTTGTTAATTTGACTAACCCAGCTAACTCACTTTATACTGACCCCGGGGTCCCTTGGGCGGGAGTCACTCCTCCCCCCAATCACTCATCGCACCATGCATTCCCCATTCGCTCCACACACACAGACCCGCTGGCCTTACTCACTCACCAAGCACATGCTTCCACTTCACTCACCAACTCTTCAACACACTCACCGCTGAACTCTGCCATCCTTCTAACTACCTCCCCTAACTCACTCGTGCTCCCACGTCGTCCCTTAAACTATAGCACGTTCCTTTTAACACTACGTAGCTAAACTACGTCCCCTCTACACATCCACAACTGTCACGGTCTCCAAATTAATCATTTTATTTCCCAACCGAAAGCTCATCTAAATCCCTCTACCTAATCCATTCCACGGACTCCATGAGGACTTACCCCTGCCCCATGAAGTCGGTCTAACTAAGCTAACCCTTCCCCCTAACTAGTTTCCATCCTGTGCCCAAGGTCAAGGGGGTCTTCCACCCCTTGCCCAGGAATCCTGTGCACCCGAAAGTGAGACTTGCTTTTCTTTTTTTTTTTCCATGCGCAGCACCTGCGCGGCAACTCTCGCTCGCACCTGCCCGTGACGTCATGCAGCTGCACATGTTCCTCGTCCCTCCTTGGACGGTACCATCCGGCAGAGATACCCCTCCTGCCGGATTCCAACCCCACGTGCAGCCATGGCGTCACCGTGCGCATAAAAAAAAAACACAAGCCCCACGTCTCGAGGGGTTCCCCACGCGAACACATGTGCTTTGCCCATTGGAGCTTAACACACACGATCGCGTGGAGAACCCGTCCGGTCCAAATCCATTAACCTGCCTAAACTTTGTCCGTCCGCGGGATCGGCAAATCCACCGCGTGCGTTTCCGGACCGGGGTTTCACTCTCGCAAGCGAGCACGTGGGGGCCTCGTGCGTTGCACAGCACGGACCTCGTGCTCACTGCTGGGTGAACCCGGCACGGTCGCCGAAACAACTACAGCCGCTACTCGGCTTTCGTTCCTCCCATGTCGCCGTCGTCGCCATTCAACCCACGCACACCTGCGTGTTACGACGCTCACACTCCATTCCATTACATTCACACCGGGAGACGCGGCTGCGTGCTCCCGCATGCCAACCGACATCTCCCTTTCATACCGCTCTCTCACACACACGGTCTCCCTTGCACACAGCGACCTTGCACACGGCCGTTCACTCACGCATGCGGGGGCACTCACCCGCGGTGCCTCATCCACACACCGTGCCCCACTCATACACGCGGGGGCACTCAACCGCGGTGCCTCATCCACACACGCAGGGGCACTCACCCGCGGTGCCTCATCCACACTCGGCGTGCTGGGAAGCACGTACTCTGGCACCATCGCCACCACACCACTCACACACGGGGTCGCTTCCACACACGGTGCCGCACTCACGCCTTGCACCACACACACAGGGACAACCACACTGGGGATTCGTGTCCCCACAAGGGTCTCCGGGGCCTCTATACCCCCCAAGCTCTCCGAGCACCCGTTCACAGCACTCGCCTCCTCAACCTCGCAAAGCACGACCGAACTCACCTGGTCGCGACTCGCCTCAAGGGGGCATACTCCCTCCCCTCGTTCCTGGAGGAGGCCATCCAGCTGCTCGCACTGGGTCTCCACCCAGTCCGCCAGCTCACCCCCATGATCCTCCACTACCTCCGTGTGTGTGTGTGCGCGTCACTTACCCCGTCTTCATCGTGTTGTCTCTCCTCTATTTTTTCTGTCTCCCGTGTCTCTATACATTTTCTCTCCTGGTTCCTTTTTTCTGTCTCTTCCTGGTTCCTTTTCCTTTCCCATCTGAGTCGTTCTTTCTCTCTGAGCCCCATTAGCTGTTCGTTCTCCCTCCGTTTTAGTTGTTCAATTTCACACTCATAGAGTTGTTGTTTTCTTTCCCACTGTTCCTCCTGCTCTTTGTTTTCCAATCTCATCGTTTCTTTCAATTGGCTCATTTCCTTCCTGTGTTTCATTCGCTGTTCTCTCACGACTCTTCCTCGTTTCCTCTCCTGTCCTTCCTTCTCCAGTTTCATGGTTTGCTTCATTTGGTTAATCTCCTTTTTGTGTTTCATTTGCTGCTGTCTCATTACTCTTCCTCGTTTCCTCTCCTGTCCTTCCTTCTCCAGTTTCATGGTTTTCTTCATTTGGTTAATCTCCTGTTTGTGTTTCATTCGCTGTTCTTTGTCTATCTCGTACTCCAGCCTCAGCTTTTCTTCCAATTGGTCAACCTCAGATTCATGTTCTTTTTGTTTTCTATTCCATTGTTCCTCTCGTTCTTCCCTCTCCAATCTCGTTGTGTCCTTCAATCTCCTGATTTCTCCTTCCTGCTTCATTCCTTGCTCCTTTACTTTCTCCTCGTATTCAAACCTATTTTTTTCCTTTTGTCGTTCAGTTTCAAATTCATACTCTTTCAGTTTTCTATTCCACTGTCTTTCTTGTTCCTCCTTCTGCAATCTCGTCATTTCTTTCAACTGACTGATTTCTTTCTCCTGTCTCATTCGTTCTTCTTTCATTACTCTTTCTTGTTCCTCATTCTTTAGTCTGGCCTTCATTTCCAGCTGTTCGATCTGTACAGTGTGGTTTCTTAAAGTTTCATTTTCCGTTCTCTTCCTTTCCTCTTTTAACACTCTCAGTTCGTTTTGTAGTTCCCTCTCTTTGTTTTGGTGTTTCTGTAACTCAGAAACTTTCTTTTCCAATTCCTTTCTCATCTCCGCACACTCAGACTTTGCTTTGGCTTCTAACTGTTCTTCCGGCTTGCGCTTGTGGTTTTCTACCCGTCTTCCCAGTTCCTCTGTCTCCGTTTTTCCCTCCAGTCCCAGCTTATCAACTCTCTTCATGTCTTGAAGTCTTTTCTCACACTCCACCGTTTCGACCTTCAATCCCTCCTCTGTCTCCTCCTGGCTTTCTTTTAATTGGTTTTTCGCTTCGAGTGCGTTTCCATCCATTTTTTTATTTTCCATTTGTTGCGTATTTCTCTTCATTTCGTTGTTCCCTTCTTTCATTCCGTCAATTATGCTCTGCACGAGTTCCATAACGTGCTGTATTGTCACCTGCCCTGGCCACTCCCACTGACTACATTTAGCGGTGGGGTTATAATAAAAAAAACCGACCAGATGAACGGCATCGATGCCTTTCCCAACCTTCTGGTACGGGTTTCTCTTGCACGGTGATCCCGTCCTGAGCCATGGATTCTACATTACTATTACACATACCTAATCCATCCGGCACCCGCTCGCCTTGAGATGCCATCTTGCTTCTCGTGAAGGGTTAATTTCGCTCGCTCGTAATTTGGAGGGAATCGGGGGTCGCTTCTCTCACCCCTGGACCGATTCCCGTGAATTTAATTGGAGACAGGACAGCCCGTTTTCCTGTTCTCCGATACCAGTGCCGCGAGGAGGGCGATGGA
Organism: Eptatretus burgeri; assembly: GCF_056783735.1. Taxonomy (NCBI): domain Eukaryota; kingdom Metazoa; phylum Chordata; class Myxini; order Myxiniformes; family Myxinidae; genus Eptatretus; species Eptatretus burgeri. Next base: position 88,817,130 of record NC_140970.1, on the reverse strand, counting down.
TTTGTATCGCACGACCTGACACCAGTGTTGCGGATTCGCGCCCGCCGGCGTGCTGACGGCCACGTAACTCGAATCGCGGCACGTCGCCCACCGGACCTACAATCCAGTCGTGACCCTCTCGGACTAACGCCGGGAACCAGTCACGGGTGGACCTTTCGGTCTCACCGCGATCGAGCCAATCAGCCCCCGCGTGGGATAGGGTTGCTCGCCAAATTCGACCTACCTAAGTACCCACGCGGAGGGTAGACCGGGCGATCGCACCTCGCCGCAGGTCGACTTCGGACACGGGCCACTTAAGCGACCCGTTCCGTACTATCGGGATAACCGAGCGGTGTTATCGTCGGCCTCGACGGTTCGATTAATTATCGGGCGTATTCAGCCCACTACCAACCCTTTACGTGAAGCAAGATGAGGATTCAATGAAAGAAATGACGAAGCGAAGCGGGAAACAGTTCAACACAAAGCACATTTATTCGCGCTGAACGGAAAGCACACATATTCAATTCCACCAAAAGCACACAGAAAAGAAAAACACAATGCAATTTACACAAAAAGCAAATGCGACAATGCAGATCTACTACCGATTACGCGAGCACACGGCAACACTTATACAATTTTACTTCACAGACGGCGCCGACAACACATACCCAAAACCAAGGAAAAGAATAGAGAACCCTCAAGGATGAGGCGGGCCTGAGGCCGAGACCGGGTCGGGCCTACCCGTCTGGTGATGAGACGCGGAGCGGCGATGGTGCCTCAACTCCGCGGGCCTCGCGGGCAGTGTCTGGTAGGGGGTGGGAAAGGGGCCCCCTTGGTCGCACTATCTCAGCGCGGGGGGAAACAGGAGGGGGTTGCTGATGCTCGGGGTATAGAGGATTCCTACTCTGCCTCGAGTCCCGTGACGAGCGTCTCCACCTCGGCCAGGTCGCGCTGTCGGCCTCCCTGGGGTGCAGCTCCCTGCACGACGCGAGCACCCCCTCGTCTGCCCTCGCCGCCTCTCCACAGCTCCGTCCCCTCCGCTCCGACTCCAACGCACACGACGACGACCAGCTCCTTTTTGCTCCTTCTTCCCAACTCCACCGCCCGCGAAGTCTTAACTCTGTTCTCTTGACTGACGAACACGGTCCCTTTTATAAGCCCCGTGGCTTCGCTCTCTCAGCTTTGACCCCCTCCCTTCGACCTTTCACCTCGCTCCCCATTGGCCCGAGAAAAAGTGGGCGTGAATGCTTTTTGATCCATAAATTTGCATATATCGATCGCCCTCCAACGCCCTGGGGGCGGGGCCAAATCGCCCCTCGCTCACCGATTGGACGGAACAAAAGTGGGCGTGTGTCGTTTTTGAAGTGGAAAATCCGTGGTTTTGTACACGCTGTTCGGCGCGCGCCCTGCACGAGTCCAACACCGGTACCCACAAGCGGCGCAAGAACGGTGGCGATGCAACGGTTGCGAGGTGTGACGTGAAGCGGCGCCGCGGTGGGTGGTTGATGTTGTGGTTGGTGGTGGTAATCATGGCGGTTGGTCCAAATTAAAGATAGTAAAAGAAAAACGGCTATCCTGAAGAGTCGCAGCACGCATAAATGACATGTATTCCCACTAGACAACGGGTTTGGGCCTAACTACACATGTACTTACCGAGATACCTCACCTAAGGGACCTGAATGGTGGTTTGCGAATTTGGTAACCACAACAATATATATATATATATATATATATATATATATATATATATATATATATATATATATATATATATATATATATATATATATACATATACACATACACATACATATACATATATAATTAAGAACAGGTTTTTATATTTTGAAGAATGAAAGACTGCATGTCAGTTAAAAATCTGGGTGTGCCGAGAACATGTTGCCAAGGAAAAACTCAGTCTCAAACTACGCCCCTTCCTCACCATTTCTAGTCTCTGCAAATAAAGAACCAACAGATATAAAAACACTCAGGTTGATGATAAAAATTCAAATGAATAACGGGTGAGAGACAGCGTGACATACCCACGAGACGACACGGCCATTGAAGCAAGGCAGCTTGGCGTTATCATCAGAAATCTCTTCCTTCACCACCCTTTTGGATAACAAGAAAGGGAAAAGGGAAAAGCATGAAGTTAAGCTTATGAATATAAATGCATCACCATCGCCTCAGCAGCTGTAAAAACCTATTACGGTACAAGAGGCAGCATTTTGATAAGCTGCAGGGCTCATGTTCAAATGCAAACCCGATACCATGTTGGAAAAACAAAACTAGTACAACTTGGCCGATGCATGATGATGTTGGGATCCCAGGCTCAATTCAATATGTTGTTGCGGAAATAGTTCCTCGGGGTTCATAAATGCTGAAATAGCATAGTTATTCCCATATTGAGTGTTTAGAATAAGCGTGAAGTAATTAAACGTAATTTTAAATATGCGTCCCAAATTCATTCAGCTAGAAATGTCAAACCCACCCAATTGTGTTTTTAAAATTCCTTGTTCCTGCAATCCTATGCTCAATTCCTCAGTTTTCTGTCCTAAATTTTCTTTTGGCTGTTTGGCTAGGGCTCCAGCCCTGAATTTAGGTGGAAAAAGGCACAATCATCATCCTGGCCTGGTTGCGGCACCAACTCAGGCGAGGTGAGAGGTCATGCAAGGCTGACCGCACCCCCGGACCGTCAACCAATGGCGAGCGAAATGGGAGGGGTGCGACACGTCACTGATGATGTACGGGAAATAAATGGGCGTCGAGGAAATAAATGGGCGTCGTGTCTAAACGATGGCACAGATGCCAGAACCAATTGCAGCGGTAAGGTCTGCAAATTTGCAGAGTTGCTGGGTGACACCACACCTCCACCCGACCTACCACGCCTCACTGCACCAAGTCGTTCCTCCCTCCTTCCACCCAGGTCAGGGTGGTGGACTGACGCGAGCAGGCAACCTTGAAGCAACATTATTGGGTTTGGCCGAGCAAAGAGATTGTCCTGTGGCGACTTATGTCCTCTATCCTATGTGTCTGAAGGCCTAAGGCATAGAAAAAATAAGGTTCTCGACCATCGCTTGGACTGTTTCAGGGAGCATGTATTTGGTAGGAGGGTGATTTTGGAGATTTATGATTTGCAATTGCTTGTTCTGTACATATGTGCCTTTCTTTCTCACACAATACACTTGCTAAACCTGACTTGGTATGCGGCTCATCCTGCTTGCTTGCGATGGTTTCATCTGGCATCTCCAGAGCAATCCATTTGAGATAGAGATTGGTCATGGTCTTGTACCGCTAAGAGTTCCCGGCATCACACAGATCATTTGGTTGATCGGTGAAAGGTAGGATCTGTCCCGTGACTGCTGTCGGCATGCACAAAATCTCTGCGGCGGGGGACTGACGTAGTCAATCTGCGACTCACCAGATTCGATACTGGGCAACCGGGTCAGATCGGTGGTCTGTAACAATATACTGAGATGATTTGTCCAATGTCCATTGATATACACAGTGCTTGTAATTCATGTAAAAGTACACCAATGTCTCTGGCTGTCATTGACCCACACGTGATATGTACACTTTCTCCTCCATTTATCCTGTTCAGTTCAGCTGAAATTAGTGTTTTCTCAAAGCGTTCGCGATGCTTGATGATGTCACAGCATTCCTGTGGGCGGCGCTTCAGACACCATTCTATCATGGAGTTGTTCTTCTTAATCTTCTTCTACGCCCCATCGCTCCGATGAAATCTCATACCATACAATTACCTGTCCTTGACAGGAATATCAACGCGTTTAGAAGGAATACAACAACAACAACAACAACAACAACAACAAAAAAGAGCAACAGAGATTGCAGACCCTCACCAGGACTTCTTTTGAGTGGTGTATGTTTATAGGTTTTCGGGTGAATCCAAAATGGTTGTCAAACCATGTGACCTATATATCATATCATATGTGTGAACCTTTTGCTCGTGGACACAATTCCTCGTGCAGTGAGCGGTCATATGTGTAAAGTTTTTCCTCGATCTGTTCAGCCACTTCAGAGAAGAAACAACATGGCTGCCGAACCACGTGACCGATAATGTCATGAATTTTTTTTTTACTGTGGACCATTTTACCCCAAGATGACCCTCAAAAAATTTTTCTACTATTCAGATGTGGTATTCTACATATGCAATTATGACATAACGAGGGCACCTATGATGTCATTAAAAAAAAATAATAATAATAAAAATCACACTCATTCCCCATAAGGAGTACTTGCCATGTGCCAAGTTTCAATTTTTTCTTTGGTGCGATTACAGAGATAGAGGTTGAAAGTTTTTCCGTTTTTCCTTTATGGCTACCACACAACGTGACCTTTCACATAATAATTATCATTAAAACATTCTACATGACTTGTGTAGTCGCACCAACGGTGAAAATTTCGTCTCAATCCGAAAAGCGGTTATGGAGAAAAACACGAAAGTTCTGTGCGGACAGAGAGAGACAGACAGACAGACAAACAAATGGACCCAAATGCAATACCCTCTCCTCTGGCAAGGGAATTAAGGGAAATACTCCTGGGAGCTCACCTGATGGAATAATGATACTGAGGAGAAAGTCAACATGGGACGGAATTGGCAAAGCATACCAATGAACCATTGTTGTAGCAAATACCTATGTTGGGGTGCAACCTCCCCCTCCCCACCGCCCCGGTAAATCCCCTTCGACCACCTTTTTTTGTTAATCGCGGGAATAAACTGTGATACATCACGGATAATGAAGGTTGTGGTCAAATTTCATTGACATTGTGTGCATGGTTTCGGAGAAGAAAGCAAATACATATTTTGAGGGGCAACTCCCCTCCCCCCCCCCCCCAGCCACGGCCCCATCCCACCCCCATGGAACCTGTGGATACCGATTTTTTTAACGTTAACAATCTTTGGTACATCATGGGTGATGAAGGTTGGAGTCAAGTTTCATCGGAATTGTGTGTGCAGTTTCTGAGAAGGCGGTAAATACATATTGTTAACCTCCGCCATCAAAGATGGACGGAGGTTACTGTTTTTACCTGACTGTTTGTTACTTACGAAATTTTTAGATTTCGTAAGTATAATGATCACTTCCGTTTCTGTTTGTTTGTTTGTTTGTGTGTTTGTCACTTACAAAATCTAAAGATTTCGTAAGTATATCGATGCCTTCCGTTTCTGTTTGTTATCTTGCCAAAACGAAGTTTTTGCAAGATATGTTAGTCAGCTTATATGTTTTTTTTTTTGTTTTTTTTTTGTTTGTTTGTTTGTTTGTTTGTCTGTAATCACGTATAAAAAATTCTGCAGAGCACAGTTATCATCGGAAATTTTTGTAACTTCGCATATCAGAGGCCTATAGAGGTCCCTTTCAGTGCACAAAATTTTGAAGGTCAAGGTCAAAGGTCAAGGTCACTTTGGCGCAAATCAGGGGAGTCGACGAAACCCTAATTTTTTGAGTAATTTTGATCGGATCGTCTTCAAACTTCATGGGAATATAGTTCATGGTCTGGCGCTCAGCTGATTAATTTTTGGTGGTGATTGGCCTTGACCTTCATGGTTAGCGCCTCAGGTCAAACATATTTGATCCCAAGGTCAAATTTTCAAGTTTTAGGAACCATATCGTGTAGTACCTCAAATTGAACACCTCGATGAGTGCTTTCTAGATATGTCAAGCTTGAGACATTATGACGTCATTTGGTGACGTTATGAGGCAAAAGCATAATTTTCATGGTTACTCTGTAGAACGATTCTCATCGGAATCTCTCGTAGGCAGATATTCCTCAAGGAGTCGCTCATGGTGGATAGCAGCTCTGTTCACCTCAGTGTGACCTTAAAGAAGTCACACGTGGTCACCTTTTGGCAAGATACGGGTCACCCGAAGGGTGACATTGGTTTATTTGTTTGTTTGTAGGCACGATAACTCGAGAACGGAAGAAGCTCCCAATGTCAAATTACACCACGTGATTCAGGAGGGTGATGGCTAGTGCTGATTAGATTTTGGTCAAAATCGGTGAAAGGTCAAGGTCACAGTGAGGTCAAACATAATTCCGTAAATTCACGTGGAGAAATGGAGTATTTTTGCTTCGCTCGACGTTACGAGTTCGTTTTAACTTCGATTTTAATTTTGTCTTCGGTTTTTGCGATTGCTTAGGACGCTTAAAACTCGGTTGTCGAAATTCTGGTAAAAATCGGATGTTTTGGAGACGTTTTAAGATTGTATAAAAAATATTTCACTCGACGCGTCACGGGTCGTCCCATGATGCAGTGCGCTCGAGCAGACGCGTCGTTGAGTTACGTAAAGGTATAATTGTGTGGAGAAATGGAGATTTTTGCTTCGGTCGACGTTATGATTTTTGATGGTTTGATACAGAATCATCGTAGAAACTTCTGGTTTGCGTTGCTACCTTCTCAAGAGACAGCTTTTATTAGACAAGGTCAGAGGTCAAGTTGACGATTTCGTAAGAACCAGTCTATGACTGCTTGTTTGTTTGTTTGTAGGCACGATAACTCGAGAACGGAAGAAGCTACCAATGTCAAATTACACCACATGATTCAGGAGGGTGATGGCTAGTGCTCATTAGATTTTGGTCAAAATCGGTCAAAGGTCAAGGGCACAGTGAGGTCAAACATAATTCCGTAAATTCATGTGGAGAAATGGAGTATTTTTATTTCGCTCAACGTTACGAGTTCGTTTTAACTTCGATTTTAATTTTGTCTTCGGTTTTTGCAATCGCTTAGGACGCTTCAAACTCGGTTGTCGAAATTCTGGTAAAAATCGGATGTTTTGGAGACGTTTTAAGATTGTATAAAAATATTTCACTCGACGCGTCACAGGTCATCACGTGATGCAGTGCGCTCGAGCAGACGCGTCGTTGAGTCACGTTAAGGTTTTCCGTGTGCACGCTGACGGTGTTTTCGATAAAGATGGTGTTTAAAAGTCATTTTTTATCCCAATAAAGGTTATCGTCGCATGCCTGACTCGCTGAGCCGTCAGATTATGTAAAGATTGTTGGTGGATGCCCGAATATTACGGTTTTGTGACTTTGATAAAATAATATAAAGTAATTGCGTGGAGAAATGGAGATTTTTGCTTCGGTCGACGTTACGATTTTTGATGGTTTGGTACAGAATCATCATAGAAACTTCTGGTTTGTGTCGCTACCTTCTCGAGAGACAGCTTTTATTAGACAAGGTCAGAGGTCAAGTTGACGATTTCGTAAGTACCAGTCTATGACTGCTTGTTTGTTTGTTTGTGAACAGTATTACGGAAAAACTCCTGGACGGATTTCGATGAAACTTGGTGGGGGGATTAGGTATGGTATAGTCCAAGAATCATGCCATCAGATTTTGGACTTGGTCCAAAGTCCAATATGGCCGCTATGGCGACCATTTTGAAAAAATATTTGAATTTTTGTTTTTGCATTTCTACATGTTTTAAGTGATTTCCAACCAAAAAAAAAAAAAAATTGTTAGAGGAAAAAAAAAAAAAATTTGCAACTTTTTTTCAAAAACAATTTCGATTATACTTGAAAAATATTTGAATTTTTTTTTTTTTGCATTTCTACATGTTTTAAGTGATTTCCAACCAAAAAAAAATTGTTAGAGAAAAAAAAAAAACAGAAATTTTGCACCTTTTTTTTCAAAAAAATAGATTTTTGGGGGGGAATTTCTACATGCACGTCGATCGAGTTTAGTTTATTCAATCGTGGTTCAGTAGAGTCTGATTCGTTTTGACCTACAATGAATAGGATATCAGGTTCACTTAAGTGACCCAGCAGTATTGGCGGCGGAGGTTTTGCACTCCACCGAGTGCCCCCACTCTAGTTTAATTTTGTATCCCTTGTTGAGGCTCGTGTGAGGGCTAACACACAGAGCATATAACAAGGGGAGCAGGACACAAGAGGGGCGGGAGAGGGAAACAGAAAACAATGGGGAACAGAGACAATATAGTTCTGTGGAAGGGAGAGGGATGGGGAGGGGTACACGTGATAAACAAGGTGGTACTACAGGGACTTTCAGGAAGGAAAGCAGGAAATTTGAAGGAGGTGGGTTTGGGGTGGAGTAACGTGGGGAGAAAAGATTGTGGTTTTGGATGGGGGAAGATATGAGATGGTGGTGTACAGCTGTTTTGAAGACCTGGAGGGAGGAGTGGGATTGAAGAGTGTGGGAGTTTATTCGAGAAGTGGGGGGGGGGGAGATGAATGAAAATGTGAAGGTAAGAGGTGAACAGTGATTCTTGATTTTGGTAGTTTCACCAGAGGGGGTTTTTTGGTGGACCTTGAATGCCCTGCAGAAATATAGGGAGGAAAGAGCACAGACAGAGTGGGGGGGGCGTGGGGGTGGAGGGGCAAGGCCACAGAGGAGATGGTAGAAGACAGAAAGACCACCGACCTGCCTGCGGTGAGAGAGTGAGAGACCCAAAGACTCAGCTTCGCCGCAGGAGATATCAATTATCTTTAAAACCTTGGTTTCCACAGCATGTAGCCGAGATGTGAGGCAGGAGCACCACCCAGAGGGGAGAGCGGTACTCCATCAGGCTGCGGATGAATTGTTGGGAGGTTAACCCCAACCCCCCCCCCCTCGTAGATCCCCTTTGACCCCGATATACTTATAATAGTGTGAATAAGCTTTGGTACATCACAGGTGACGAAGGTTGTGGTCAAGTTTCATCAAAATTGTGTGTGTAGTTTGGGAGAAGAAAGCAAATACATATTTGGGGGGGGGGGCAACCCCCTCGTAAATTCCCTCCACAGACCCCCTCAAACCCCGGCTCCTTTTTTTCAATGCCGTGAACAAACTTTAATACATACAGGGTGATGAAAGTTGTGGTGAAGTTTCATCGAAATTGTAGGTGTAGTTTCAGAGAAGTGCAAGTATTTGTGGACAGACGGACAACAAAGCCATCCCATAAGCTTCCCAGAACTTCGTTCCAGGTGAGCTAAAAATGAAACAACATTGGAATATCCGTTTTTAAATGACTATGTGGGTTTTTCTATAACTGTTTTTATTTGATTGTTTGTTTCACTTTGAAAGTGAAAGTGTTTCACTTTGAAAGTGAAACCAATGTTTCACTTTCATCATGAAATTAACAAGATTCACATTTCAAAGTCAGCGAATTATTAGACCTGCTAATTATTATGATTTGCCTTTTCCCTTCAAATACATATTTGGGAAAGAAATCCCACCAGTGAGCAATAAATACAATTTTGAAATCATATCAGAGGGTGGTTCAAATTCGACCTGGACTTGTGTTTGCAACCAAATCAAACTCGTCACCAATGAGAGACTCAACAATACAAACGCTGCAAGGAAATTATTCAGTGAGTCAAAATGAAATCTTCGACTCGATGAGTGTTTGCATTGTTGATTTAGGTGGTCAGTCTTGCAGCACGTGCTTCATTCTGTAAACTTTCATGCACATTATTAAATATGCAGCCAATCATCTGTAAATTCCAGCATGCTTGACGTCTTCATTGACCACAAATCCTCAATTATTCAGCATTCCACTCTCTCTGTTATCTCACTTGCCGAATCTTGATCTTCAGCACATGCATCAAGGCAGGAGACATGATCATGGGTCCGACTAGTTATAAACACAAGAAAGACAGATTCCCTCGAAATGTATTCCAGGCCAATTTTGAACTATCTCCTTAAATAAAAAAAATCATTAATCTCACAAATACTGTATAGTATATCTGAGCTGTTCGCGTGTGTGGAACAAAAATAAATCATTTATTTATGTTATTTAAACTTTAAAGAGTTCAGTGACCACATACATATTTAACCAAAAGCATTCCAATTTTGATAAACCCATGTAAGCACACAAGTTTTTCAACTTGTTCTCAACTCGTCTCCCTCACAGACCTGACAATCAAATAAAATTGGAGATTGGCTGCTCACACCTTTTTCATTTATCATTCCATTCCGACTATACTCTGTGCAGAGCATTGGTGCTGCCTAAGCAGTCTCCTTGGCTATTGAGCAGAATCCTGGACGGGTCGCCACTCCGACACAGGATACCAGCAAGATGGCACTCATTTTGCCGACCTCGGATGGATGACAGGCAGAGTCAACCCCACCTGGTATTAATTCAACAGGGAGCGGGATTTGAACTCAGGATCCTAGGATCCCAAGCCAGCCACCTTAACCATTAAGCTAACACCAGGTTTAAAAGGCAAGGTTGCAGCGACTGATTTCCCAAGTAACGGTCTATGACCGCTCGTTACTCTGCCACCGAAGGTGAAGGAGGTTATGTTTTCACCCCTTTCTGTCTGTGTTTATTACTTACGAAATCTAAAGATTTCGTAAGTATATTGATGACTTCCATCCTCTGTTTGTTTGTTTGTTTGTTTGTTTGTTTGTTTGTTTGTAGGCACGATAACTCGAGAACGGAAGAAGCTACCAATGTCAAATTACACCACATGATTCAGGAGGGTGGTGGCTTGCGCTGATTAGATTTTGGTCAAAATCGGTCAAAGGTCAAGGTCACAGTGAGGTCAAACATTCGATTTTTGATGGTTTTGTACAGAATCGTAGAAACTTGTGGTTTGCGTCGCTACCTTCTCCAGAGACAGCTTTTATTAGACAAGGTCAGAGGTCAAGTTGACGATTTCGTAAGTACGGGTCTATGACTGCTTGTTTGTTTGTTTGTGTGCAGGATATCTCAAAAAGTTGTGGACTGATCCGGATGAAATTTTGTGGACAGGTTTGGTGTGTGGCAAGGACCAACTGATGAGATTTTGATGAAGATCTGGATCCGGATCCGACTACTGGAATTTTTTTTTAAGTGATTCGTCACCATTGAGAGAGAGGGCCAAAAACGATACAGTACTGTATAGCATGATATTTCAATAATGTATTGGGCCTGATATGTTCTCGTGGATCAGGCATTATGTGGTGGAGATATGCGCTCTACCGAGTGCCCTTCTAGTTTTTGTTTATGTATTTGTTTCTTTACATCTTTGCCAGTGAATATCTTTGTACAATAAGTACCATTTAGTTCAAGTTATTCTTCAGCGATGTTTGGCATATTGTTGATAAAACCATGAAGGCAGAAATAATGTTGTCCATAAAGACCATTGTTAATATCATGATCATCATCATACACAAACACATATAAGGATTTAAAAAGAATTAAATTACATTTTTTTATACAATATTGAGGCTCATATAAGAGCCAACAAACACACAGAACGTATAACATGTGGACAATACCAAATGTTTTGTTCTATGTTTTGCAATAACATACCATATGTTTTGCAATATATAGAGAATAGTTGATGTCACAATCTACATTGCCATTATTGTTTAAAAATGGTTTTAAGTAAAAAGCAGATCTTTTAATTTGAAGAGTTTAAATTTGTTTTTGACACTTTCAGCGTATTCAGCATTCCATCGCACACGCTAAAGTTTTTAGCGAATCAGATGCTGCAGATTTAATGGTTATACAATAATGACTGATTGACAAGTAGTTATTCCATAAATGTACTTCAATTACATAAATGTACTTCAGGTCTTCAATTAGATGAGATGCAATCACTTAACATCATAATCACTGCACAAGGGTTTATCAAAATTTCAAAAAGCTTTGTGCAACTTCATGACATCAATTATAATAGGATATTGATCACTAACAAATGTAAAGTACCGAAATATCGAATTTGGTGAAACAAAGCATTCACACCATTCACAATAAACTGATATATTGTGGCAGCGCTGACGATGACCGTTTTTACAGCCATTTTTCCCTGCTGTGCAGGGGTTGGGCTTTTTTTCTTGAGGCAATGTTTTATGGCCGGATGCCCTTCCTGACGCCAACCCTGGTCGCCTCTTATGACACACAGGGATATGGTATACCTATTCTAACCGGGGCATACACCGGGACCAGTACACTGGTACTCATTTCACCGACCTCGGAAGGATGACAGGCTGAGTCAACCCCCTGGTGTTAAGTCAGCAGCCAACGGGGCTTGAACTCAGGACCCTGGGATCCCAAGCCACCACCCTAACCACTAAGCCAACACCAGGCTGTGGCAGCGCTGACAGCCAAGGTTAAACCCCCCACACGGACCCAAGTTGTGGTGACGGGTGGTTAACACCACCAGCCCTGGACGGTCAAAATTCTCCCTTGGAGGCCTACAGCCCAGACTCAGAAATTAATGCACGTGCTGAGGAAAACAGTTAAGCGCTGCACCAGGACGGCACAAGGGGCATGGAAGGCGCAATGGCGATGCGACGGGGGGGGGGGGCACAGAAATGAATGCACAGGAGGGTTTTACACTTGAACCCCATGACAAATTCACGGAAAGAGGCTCATAAAATGAACACATTTAATGAAAAGACAAATATTTACAAAGGACAATAATAAATATAATAATTATAAATAAGCGATGTAAATTAAACTCAAAGTTGAGGCGTCTCTACAGACTTAAATACAGACAAGAAGAAATGAAATAACAGAAAAAGAAAAGAAAATCCCTCCTTTTATTCTTGTACTTAGCTTGGCCCAGAGATGGTCTTTGTGGAACTTTGGAATTGAGGTGCTTCTATTTGCACGTGTAGACGTGCCCAAAATGGCACCAAACCGCTATTTTGGTTATAAAAACAAAGGGAAAAGTCACAGGGGGAAATTACATACTGGGGGAACTTATCCTTAATCCCTAACAAATTTACACCGCACCACCCCCTGTGTGGTGACACGTAACTCTTAAGCTCAAAGTTTCCCTACTCAATTACATCTAGATGTCTCCTACACATCCACGGACCAAGCAACTCTATCCAATCCTAAATTCCTTATTAAATTCCTCCATCTACCCCAAAACCGTAACAATATTTACCTCCACCACTGAAGGTGGATGGAGGATATGTTTTCGCCCCTGTCTGTCTGTGAAGAGGATATCACAAAAACGTTGCAGACAGATTCAGACAAAATTTGGAGGACAGGTTAGGTGTGTGACAAGGATGAAATGATTCGCTTTTGGTGAAGATCTAGTTCCAGATACCGTAATTTTAAAAGTTATTCTTCACCACTGTGTCACCTTAGAATAAAACGATTCGAATCAACAAAGGTTGAATTGTCATGTAGAACCTTTTGATTCTAAGGCGACGATGGAGAGACAGGGCCAAAAATACATATAGCAAGTTATCTCAAAATGTTATGGATGGATTCGGACAAAATCTGGTGGATAGGTTGGGTGTGTGACAAGGACGAATCGATTCAATTTTGCTGAAGATCCGAATACGAGAAATATTTAATTTTTCAAGTGATTCTTCACAACCGAGATGGGGCCAAAAACGATATCCAGCATGATATTTCAAAAAGTTATGGATGAGTTATGACAAAACTAGGTGGATGTGTTGGTGAGGTGACAAGAACAAGCTGATTAGATTTTGGTTCAGGTCTGGATTCAGTTCCGGCCTATCAATGGGATACAAAATGTAAACTGTTCAGCCTGGCGGAGGTATGTGCTCTACAGAGTGCCATTTTAGTTAAATATGAAAAATACGTTTGTGAGTGTGTCTTAGACTATTGTGCGTATCTCGTTTGTTTGACTATTTGAATGTCCCCCATCAGGCTGTCCCCCCCTCAGGGGAGGAGGGTGGAGGGCTCAGCGATGGAGCCAGATATGATCTCTCCTTCTGACAAAGCTTTTGACTCCAATATGCATTTTCTTTAAGCTTACTGTATTTTTCACTTCTGAGGGAGAATCTCCACTGTTAATTTACTCTGTTTTTTTTCTATACATTATGTATGTATATACATATATATATATATATATATATATATATATATATATATATATATATATATATATATATATTGTTGTGGTTGACGAAATTCGCAAACCACCATTCAGGTCCCTTAGGTGAGATATCTCTGAAAGTATATGTGTAGTTAGGCCCAAACCCGTTGTTTCGAGGGAATAAATGTCATTCATTCGGGCTGCGACCCTTCGAGATAGCCGTTTTTCTTTTACTATCTTTATTTTGGACCAGCCGCCATTACTACCACCACCAACCACGTCTCAACAGCCATCACACAACAACCACCAGCCGCAACGCCGCTTCACAACAACAACAACAACGCCAACAGCCACGACCTTTACCGTCACATCTCGCTCTCGCAACCATCGCATCACCGCCATTTCCGCGCCGCTTGTGGGCACCGATACTGGACTCGTGCAGGGCGCGCACCGAGCAGCGTGTGCAGAAACATCACAGCCTTTCCGAAGAAAACGGATCAAAAACGACTCACGCCCACTTCTGTTCCGTCCTATCGGCGAGCGTGGGGCGATTTGGCCCCGCCTCCAGGTGCGTTGGAGTAATATCGCTATATGCAAATTCATGGATCAAAAAGCATTCACGCCCACTTTTCCTCGGTCCAATGGGGAGCCAGCCAGAGGTGAAGGGTCGAAGGTAAAGGGTCGAAGGCGAAGGAGCGAGGCCCCGGGGGCTATAAAAGGGCCGCGTTCGCTCGCCAAAAAGGCGGTCGGTGGAGTTGGGAAGAAGTAGTAGTAGTCAGTCAAGAGCAGTTCGGCAGTCGGTCGGTGGAGTTGGGAAGAAGTAGTAGTAGTCAGTTAAGAGTTCGGAGTCAGTCAAGAGTTGGGACGAGTCAAGAGAGGAGTCGGAGAAGGCGGTTGGACGGAGCTGTAGAGAGGTGGCGGCGGCGAAGGCGGTCGAGGGGGTGCTCGTGTCAGAGTCGGGGAGCTGCGGAGGGAGAGGCCGGCGGCGCGACCGAGGTCGTGGTGGAGACGCTCGTCGCGGGACCCGAGACAGGGAGATATCCTCCTTCCCCCGAGCATCAACAACCCCCTCCTGTTTCCCCCCGCGCTGAGATAGTGCGAGAAGGGGGCCCCGTTCCCACCCCCTACCAGACACTGTCCGCGAGGCCCGCGGAGTCGGGGCGCCACCGCCATCTTGCGGCTCATCAGACGGGTAGGCCCGACGCGGTCTCGGCCCCAGGCCCGCCTACCCCCCTCATCCTTGAGGGTGGTCCTTTTCTTTTGCTTTGAGTGTATGTGTTGTCGGCGCCGTCTGTGAAGTAAAACTGTATAAGTGTTGCCGTGTGCTCGGTAGTCGGTTAGATCTGCATTGTTGCATTTGCTTTTTGTGTATTATTGTGTGTTTCTTCTTCTTCTTTTACATTTGCTTTTGGTGTAATTGTATATGTGTGCTTTCCGTTCATCGCGAAATAAATGTGCTTTATGTTGAACTGTTTTCCCGTTTCGCTTCGTCTTTTCCTTTATTGAATCTCCATCTTACTTCACGTAAAGGGTTGGTCGTGGGCTAAAACGCCCGATAATTAATCGAACCGTCGAGGCCGACGATAACACCGCTCGGTTATCCCGATAGTACGGAACGGGTCGCTTAAAGTGGCCCGTGTCCGAAGTCGACCTGCGGCGAGGTGCGATCGCCCGGTTCTACCCTCCGTGTGGGTACTTAGGTAGGTCGAATTTGGCGAGCAACCCTACCCCACGCGGGGGCCGATTGGCACGATCGTGGTGAGGCCGAAAGGTCCACCCGTGACTAGTTCCCGGCGTTAGTCCGAGAAGGTCACGACGGGATTGTCCGTCCGGTGGGCGACGTGCCGCGATTCGAGTTACGTGGCCGTTCGCACGCCGGCGGGCGCGAATCCGCAACAATATATATATATATATATATATATATATATATATATATATATATATATATATATATATATATATATATATATATATTGTTGCGTGGTACAATCTCTCGGTAATCTACCCGCGCGAATAATTAGGTAAATCGATGATTCGGCGATCGGACCCTGTAGCACGTGGGTAGAGTACGGACAAGGTTGTGGTGCGCTTGGAACACACATGTGACTCGTTTTCGGCGTTGATCCGGAAAGTCACGACTGAATTGCACGTTCGGTGGGCGAAGCGGCCGCTATTGGTTACACGCGGTCGTTCGCACGCCGGCGGGGCGCGAATTCACAATATATATATATATATATATATATATATATATATATATATATATATATATATATATATATATATATATATATATATATATATATATATATATATATATATATATATATATATATATATATAAGGTCCGTCTAAAAAGTAACGGGACTGACTTCACACACAGAAATTTTATTCCAAAAAATATATTGAAATCACAGCTTGTCCCCTTCAAAATATTTTCCCTCCAATCACACACTTGTCCATCCTCTTCTTCCACGATTCGATGCACCCCCGGAAGGCTTCTTCTGGAATCCTCCGGAGCTCCGTCGTCACGGCCCTTTTGATGGCCTCCACATCAGGAAATCGGGTCCCCTTGATCACCCCCTTGAGCTTGGAGAATAAGAAAAAAATCACAAGGCACCAAGTCTGGTGAATACGGGGGTTTGCTCCAGAGTTGGCACGTTCCTCTCTGCCAGAAACTGTCGGATGCTCAGGGCACTGTGAGCAGGGGCGTTGTCATGGTGGAGCACCCAGGCGTTGTTCTCCCACAGATCCCTCCTCTTGTCCCGGACTGATCTCATGAGGCGCCGGAGGATCTCCTTGTACACGTATCGATTCACGGTTTGACCCTGTGGTAGAAACTAGAAGTGGTCGATGCCCTTGATGTCAAAAAACACGATGAGCATCACCTTCACCTTCGACTTCGACATCCTTGCTTTCTTTGGTCTTGGTGATGCCGCACTTTTCCACTGACGACTCTGCCGTTTGGTCTCGGGATTGTATTTGAATATCCACGATTCATCGCCAGTAATGACTCTCCCGAGCAGGTCTGGATAGTCATCGAGGTGCTCGATAATGTCTTGACAGACAGTGACTCTTTGCTGTTTCTGGTCGTCAGACAACAGCTTGGGGACCATCTTTGCGCACACCTTGCGCATTTCGAGATTTTCAGTGATGAAGCTCCAGACAGTGTCCTTGTTGATGGAAAGTACCTCAGCAATCATCCGCACCGTAAGCCGACGATCTGTGCGCACCATCTGCTCCGAACGCTATATGTTGTCCGCCGTTTTGCTCGTTGAAAGTCTTCCAGACCGTGGATCGTCTTCAACCTCCTCCCGTCCCTCTTTTAACCTCTTGTGGCATTCAAATGCACGTGTACGTGACATCATTTCTTCCCCATAGACTTGCTGCAGCCTTGTGAAGGATTCGGAAGGTGTTTTGTCAAGCTTGGCAAGAAACTTCAGATTGGCTCTCTGCTCACGACTCATAGCATGACGACTCAGACGAGACAACGTGTAAAGCACGACCTGTAAAAAAAATCACACAATGAATGCAGTCAACCATCATCAATCATATTGGTGGAATGTTGCGAAAGACTGTGACGCAAACCAATCATTCAAGTTGTGTAAGTGGAGCACACAGCAGGCTCAGTCCCGTTACTTTTTAGACGGACCTTGTATACTGTATGTATGTGTGTGTGTGTGTGTGTGTGTGTGTGTGTGTGTGTGTGTGTGTGTGTGTGTGTGTGTGTGTGTGTGTGTGTGTATATATATATATATATATATATATATATATATATATATATATATATATATATATATATATATATATATATATATATATATATATATATATATATATATATATATATATATATATATATATATATATATATATATATATATATATATATTGTTGCGGGTCGCGCCCGCTGGCGTGCGAGCGGCCATGGAACTCGAATCGCGGCACGTCGCCCACCGGACGGACAATTCCGTCATGACCCTCTCGGACTAACGCCGGGAGCTAGTCACGGGTGGGCCTTTCGGCCTCACCACGATCGTGCCAATCGGCCACCCGCATGGGATAGGGTTGTTCGCCAAACTCGACCTACCTAAGTACCTACGCGGATGGTAAACCGGGCGATCGCACCTCGCCGCAGGTAGACTCCGGACATGGGCCGCTGAAGCGGTCCGTTCCGTACTATCGGGATAACCGAGCGGTGTTATCGTCGGCCTCGACAGTTCCGATTACTTATCGGGCGTATTAAGCCCACAACGAACCCTTTACGTGAAGCAAGATGGAGATTCAAACGAAGGGAAGGACGCAGCGAAACGGGGAACAAGTTCACACAAGCACTTTATTCACACAGACACAGAGCACACATATACATCCAACAGAATCAGAAATGCACATAAAGCAATTTAAAACAACATCAACAATGCAGAGCTACGACCGAATACGCGAACACACGGCAACACTTAAAACAATACTACTTGACGGACGGCGCCACCCACAGACATTTACACCAAACCCCAAAAGAAAATGGAAGTGCGACTTCTCTGATCACGTCGAGTCCTCCTTTTGCGACCGCAACTCCGAGCCCCTCCGGCGTGGTCCGCGAGCTCGTGCCGCGTGTTGCTCGTGTGGTCCGCTCGACGGTACGGACGGGGTTTTGGGGAAACGGACGGGGTTTGTTCGGTGCTGTTTTCCGCTCGCGCAAGGATCAAAGCAGCAAGGCAGGAACAACAAGCTCGCGACTCGAACCAGAAGACGACCATGAAGCAGAAGACCAACATGAAGACCAACCCTCGACCAACAACTCCTCAAGGTCCGTCCTGTCCGCCTTTTGTAGCGCGGGGCTCCGCCCTTCGCTCCACCCCGTTTTCGGCCCCGCCTCCCTTCGAGCTTCTTGGAGAAGCCTCTCAAAGGGGGGCGTGACCTCTCACTCCCCCTCCACCCCGCGCCGTGTGGGAGCCAGGGCCGTCAGTCTTGGCTCAGAGCCAGGGAATTATTCCCCCAAAATCAGACCTCTCCTTCACATGACCTTTGACCCCTGCTCGGATCGCCCTCCCCCACACCGAGCGCGGAGAATTTCGACAGGAGAAACAGGCGGGAAACACCCCGAGCATCGTTGTTGGTTTTTGTTTGTTCCCAGAGATCGTAACCGCACAGGGCCTACTGAATGGCGAGTGGCGAAGATGTGGTAGCGTAGATGGTGGAGGTGGCGTGGTTGTAGTGTGGTTGGCGCTGTTGTGGGGATGGCGTGGTTGTTGAGATGCTGTTTGTTTGAAATAAAAGATAGAACAGAAAAAATGGCTAACTCAAAGCGTCGCAGCCCAGATGGATCACATAAATTCCCTCTATACAACGGGTTTGGGCTAACTACACATGTATTTACAGAGATATCTCAGCTACGGGGCCTGAATGGTGGTTTGCGAATTTCCACAACCGTAATATATATATTATATATATATATATATATATATATATATATATATATATATATATATATATATATATATATATATATATATTGTTGTGGTTACCAAGTTCGCAAACCACCATTCAGGTCCCAGTGAGATATCTCGGTAAGTATATGTGTAGTTAGGCCCAAACCCGTTGTCTAGAGGGAATAAATGTCATTCATGCGTGCTGCGACTCTTCAGGATAGCCGTTTTTCTTTTACTATGTTTCTTTTGGACCAACCGCCATGATTACCACCGCCAACCGCGTCTCAACAGTCATCACATCAACCACCCACCACAACGCCGCTTCACCGCAACAGCCACGACCTTTGCCGTCACACCTCGCAACCGTCGCATCGCCACCGTTCTTGCGCCGCTTGTGGGTACCGGTATTGGACTCGTGCAGGGCGCGCGCCGAACAGCGTGAACAAAACCACGGACTTTCCGCTCCAAAAACGGATCAAAAACGACTCACGCCCACTTTTGTTCCGTCCAATCGGTGAGCAAGGGCGGTTGGCCCCGCCTCCAGGGCGTTGGAGGGCGGTCGCTATATGCAAATTCATGGATCAAAATGCATTCACGCCCACTTTTTCTCGGGCCAATGGGGAGCGAGGTGAAAGGTCGAAGGCAGGGGGTCAAAGGCGAAGCCACGGGGCTTATATAAGCGGCTGCGTCGTCGTGTGCGTCGTCGTCGTCGTGTGCGTTGGAGTTGAGTGCAGTTGGGAAGTTCGCAGGAGGAAGAGTTCGGAGTTGGAGTTGGAGTCGGAGCGAAGAGGACGGAGCTGTGGAGAGGCGGCGGCGGCGAAGGCAGACGAGGGGGTGCTCGCGTCGGTGGCGGGAGCTGCACACCAGGGAGGCCGACGGCGCGACCTGGTCGAGGTGGAGACGCTCGTCGCGGGACCCGAGACAGAGTAAAAATCCTCCTTTCCCCGAGCATCAGCAACCCCCTCCTGTTTCCCCCCGCGCTGAGATAGTGCGACCAAGGGGGCCCCCTTCCCACCCCCTACCAGACACTGTCCGCGAGGCCCGCGGAGTTGAGGCACCACCGCCACTCCGCGTCTCATCACCAGACGGGTAGGCCCGACACGGTCTCGGCCCCAGGCCCGCCTACCCCCTCATCCTGGAGGGTGGTTCTCTTTTCTTTTGCTTTGGGAATGTGTGTTGTCGGCGCCGTCTGTGAAGTAAAATTGTATAAGTGTTGCCGTGTGCTCGCGTAATCGGTATTAGATCTGCATTGTCGCATTTGCTTTTTGTCTTCTTTTTTATGTGCTTTTGGTGGAATTGTTTCTGTGTGCTTTCCGTTCATCGCGAATAAATGTGCTTTATGTTGAACTGTTTCCCGCTTCGCTTCGTCATTTCTCTCATTGAATCCTCATCTTGCTTCACGTAAAGGGTTGGTAGTGGGCTGAATACGCCCGATAATTAATCGAACCGTCGAGGCCGACGATAACACCGCTCGGTTATCCCGATAGTACGGAACGGGTCGCTTAAGTGGCCCGTGTCCGAAGTCGACCTGCGGCGAGGTGCGATCGCCCGGTCTACCCTCCGTGTGGGTACTTAGGTAGGTCGAATTTGGCGAGCAACCCTATCCCACGCGGGGCCGATTGGCTCGATCGCGGTGAGACCGAAAGGTCCACCCGTGACTGGTTCCCGGCGTTAGTCCGAGAGGGTCACGACTGGATTGTCCGTCCGGTGGGCGACGTGCCGCGATTCGAGTTACGTGGCCGTCAGCACGCCGGCGGGCGCGAATCCGTAACACTGGTGTCAGGTTGTGCGATACAAATCCATCGCCCTCCTCGCGGCACTGGTATCGCAGAACAGGAAAACGGGCTCTCCTGTCTCCAGCTAAATTCACGGGAATCGGTCCAGGGGTGAGAGAAGCGACCCCCGATTCCCTCCAAATTACGAGCAAGCGAAATTAACGCTTTACGAGAAGCAAGATGGCGTATCAAGGCGAGCGGGAGCCGGGGGTATTAGAAATGGATGTAGAATGTGTAGAATCCATGGCTCAGGATGAAATCCCCGTGCAGGAAATGTTGGTTGTACAGGAAAACGAACTCGCCCAACTGAACCCAGAGCCCGAAATGGGTGCGGCAGCGGCCGCGGTGTATGACACCTCCCCCCCCCTCCACCAAAACCCTTCCCCAACCCTTGCCGAAACGGCTCAGCTGAGTGCATCCGACATGGCCCAGCTATGCGCCATGCTGGCGGCAATGACAGCAAGGATGGATGCAAATACAAATGAAGTGAAAACGACGATGGATGCGAATACACAGCAAACGAACAAGCAAATAAACGGAATGGAAGCAAAAATGAAGGAGGAAATGAAAGAACTACGGGGTGAGACGCAGAACTTGGGCCGATGCCTGCAGGCGGGCATGAAGGCCGTGACCAGGGAGATAGGAATGGCGACTCCACGTGTGGGAGCAAACGAGCTGGAAGGGGGTGCAACGGCTGACAGGCCCGCGGTGGAGGCGGGTAAAAAAATAATTCGGGGGGCGTGTTGGGCAAGGGTCGTGACAGAAGAATCGACGGTGACCAAAAGGGAAAAATTAAATGGGGAGACCAAAACGTGTGAGACGAGACACGAGGTGACGACAACAGAAACTTATAAATGTGCAGAGACACGGGAGATGGGAACGATAGAGGAGAGACTGCACGATGAAGACGGGGTAAGTGACGCGCACACACACACGGAGGTAGTGGAGGATAATGGGGGTGAGCTGGCGGACTGGGTGGAGACCCAGTGCGAGCACCTGGATAGCCATAGCCTCCTCCAGGAACGAGGGGAGGGAGTATGCCCCCTTGAGGCGAGTCACGACCAGGTGAGTTCGGTCGTGCTTCGCGAGGTTGAGGGGACGAGTGCTGTGGACAGGTGCACGGAGAGCTTGGGGGGTATAGAGGCCCCGGAGACCCTTGTGGGGACACGAATCCCCAGTGTGGTTGTCCCTGTGTGTGTGGTGCAAGGTGTGAGTGCGTCCCCGTGTGTGGAAGCGACCCCGTGTGTGAGTGGTGAGGTGGCAAGTGTGCAGAAGTACGTGCTTCCCAGCACGCCGTGTGTGGGTGAGGCACCGTGTGTGAGTGAGGCCGTGTGTGTGGATGAAACGGCCAGTGTGAGTGAAGCACCGCGGGTGAGTTCCCCCGCGTGTGTGAGTGAGGCACGGTGTATGAGTGAGGCACCGCGGATGAGTTCCCCCGCGTGTGTGGGTGAGGCACCGTGTGTGAGTGAGGCCGTGTGTGTGGATGAAACGGCCAGTGTGGATGAGGCACCGCGGGTGAGTTCCCCCGCGCGTGTGAGTGAGGCACGGGTGCGTGGAGCCACGTGTGCAAGGGAGACCATGTGTGTGAGAGAGCGGTATGAGAGGGAGATGTCGGTTGGCATGCGGGAGCACGCAGCCGCGTCTCCCGGTGTGAATTCAATGGAATGGAGTGTGAGCGTCGTAACACGCGGGAGTGCGTGTGTCGAATGGCGACGACGGCGACATGACAGGAAAGAAAGCCGGGTAGCGGCTGTAGTTGTTTCGGGGACCGTGCCGGGTTCGCCCAGCCGCGAGCACGCGGTTCGTGCTGTGCAACGCACGAGACCGCCACGTGCTCGCTTGCGAGAGTGAAGTCCCGGTCCGGAAACGCACGCGGTGGATTTGCCGATCCCGCGGACGGACAAAGCTTAGGCAGGATTATGGATTTGGACCGGACGGGTTCTCCACGCGATCGTGTGTGTTAAGCTCCAACGGGCAAAGCACATGTGTTCGCATGGGGAACCCCTCGAGACGTGGGGCTTGTGTTTTTTATGCGCACGGTGACGTCATGGCTGCACGTGGGGTTGGAATCCGGCAGGAGGGGTATCCCTGCCGGATAGTACCGTCCAAGGAGGGACGAGGAACACGTGCAGCTGCATGACGTCACGGGCAGGTGCGAGCGCGAGTTTCCGCGCTGGTGGTGCGCATGGAAAAAAAACAAAAACAAAAAAAAAAAACAAGCCTCACTTTCGGGTGCACAGGATTCCTGGGCAAGGGGTGGAAGACCCCCTTACCTGGGCACAGGATGGAAACTAGTTTGGGGGAAGGGTTAGCTTAGCTAGACCGACTTCATGGGGCAGGGGTAAGTCCTCATGGAGTCCGTGGAATGGATTAGTTAGAGGGATTGTAGCGAGATTTAGGTTGGGAAAGTTATTTTTTTTGATTTTGAGGACATAGACAGACTTTGGATGTGTAGAGGGGACGTAGTTTAGCTACGTAGGTTAAAAGGAACGTGCTGTAGTTGAAGGGACGACGTGGGAGCACGACTTAGTTAGGGGAGGTAGTTTGAAGGATGGCAGAGTTCAGCGTGAGTGTGTTGAAGAGTTGGTGAGTGAAGTAGAAGCATGTGCTTGTTGAGTGAGTGAGGCCAGCGGGTCTGTGTGAGTGGAGCGAATGGGGAATGCATGGTGCGATGAGTGATTGGGGGGAGGAGTGACTCCCGCCCAAGGGACCCCCGGGGTCAGTGTAGAGTGAGTTAGGGGGTTAGTCAAATTAACAAAAATGGAGGTCGTTTTGCTGTTGGTGGGAATGTAGGCTCGAAACCCATTTGGAGGGGTGCAGGAGCCCTGTTGACGGGCTTGGGAGCGTGGCTGCGAAAGGTGAGTATCGCTGAGTGGGTACCCCGGGCACCAGGCTCGTCGGCCGCGGTAGGCCATGGGCCCATGGGGGGCCGGGATAGCGTAGTGGGCAGGGGTGCGCCTGCTTGGTGCGGGGGCCCGGGGCGCCATAAGCCGCGTGGGCAGTGTTGTGGGCAAGGGTGACCCTCGGAAAGGGGCCTGGGAAGCCAGCCTGCCACGTGTGCGTTTCAGGGGAGGTGCCATGGGGGGCACTCCCCGGTGTTAGGGAGCTGGTAGGCTCGGAGGCAGTGTAGTGCCCGGGGGTGCCATAGCGGGAGATTCGGCAGAGGGTCGTGCCTGCCAAAGGGAGCCACATGTCCCAGCCATGAGACCGTGTGAGGGCACGGAGAGAAAATTTGGGGGCGAGGCCCGAAATTGTGAGGACACCAACACAGGCGATGGGAATCTGGGTTGTTAGAACCAATAGTTTAAGCGAGAGGCGCTTGTTGAAAGCCCCGGGGTAGTTTAACAGTTAAATGGTTAGGGTAGATTCGGAGATGTACCCCTCCGCACCATCCATCCCCTTGCTGTCGTTGTGGGCCGCTGGACCCACTTTGGTTATAGATCGCCGAACTCTGGGGAGGCCATTCTGAGGCTTCGTTGGGCCTCGACACAGGACGTTAGCTCTCCCTTACTCCCCTCCGGGAAGGGAACGTAGGGGTTGGGAGTAGGCTAGGTGACAGGGTAGGTTAGCCGAACAAGGACAGTACAGGGGGTTAGGGGACGATTTATAGTGGGGAAGTAAAAGAAAAAAATAATAATAATAAAAAAATTAAGTTGGGGCTAAATTGGGGTTTGACAAATTAAGGGAGTGGGTATGTACAGTGACAGGCAAAGGCGATAGGTGGGAGGGAGACAGGTAGGTAGGTCCGAGCCCGCCTTCCAAGTGGCCAGCACCACCGCACTCCCTACACCAACCTCCACGGAACGGCAAAGGCTGGCCAACTTCATCTGCAGCTGCTGTGCTGCAAGGCCTGTGCCGGCTGGATCGTCTGCAGCTGTGGTACTTCAAGGCCTGTGCCGGCCCACTTCATCTGCCGGCTGGCTGTTTTTCTGCAAGGCCTGTGCCGGCCAGTTCATCTGCCAGCTGTGTTTGCCTGCAGCGGCCTTCTTCTGCGGGCTGTGTTTGCCTGCTCACCTTTGCCATGCCATGCCCACTGCCCATGTTCACCAGCCCCGTTCAATTTTGCTTTGCCCCCCCCCCCTGTTCATTTCCATGTGTGCCAGGATCCGCAAGGCAACAGTTTGCAAGCTGCGAGAACTGCCCTGTTGGCAGCTACAACACGGGCCTGCAGTGGCGGCCCGTGCACCGTGTTTGCGTCCATCCATTCACCCATCCATTTGTAGTGTTCATTGCGTGTGCCACTTGAGCTGGCACGGAGACTGCGTTGTGCAGCCCATGCACCGTTGTGGTTCACTGCGTTCAGTTCAAAAGGGAAGGCCTTGGACTGCGTGTGAGCAGCCAGCCACGTTCCCTGTCACCTGCATTGTTTTGAGCCAGAGACTGCATGCGAGCAGCCTGGCTCCCTGCTAACTGCTTTTCTTTTGCAGAGCTTATTGATCCTGGGCCATGGTTTAGTGTAAAATTTGTAAGTTCAGGTTAAGATGTACTGTAAATATGAGTGCGCCCCCGGCATGTCTGTCTTAGCGCCGGCAATTTTATTTAAGTTGTCCGTGTGAGTGAGTTTGTTTAGGTAGTTACGCAGCCCTCAGGTTATTTATTTTGGGGACACGAATACCATGAATGTCGCACTCAGGGATCCGTAGGTAAAATGTACTAGGGGAAAACTACACATGATGGCACACGAGAATTTGACGACTCGGGACGAGTCTGTAAAAAGGGGAGGGGGTAGTGTTGTGGTTACCAAGTTCGCAAACCACCATTCAGGTCCCTTAGGTGAGATATCTCAGTAAGTATATGTGTAGTTAGGTCCAAACCCGTTGTCTAGAGGGAATAAATGTCATTCATGCGTGCTGCGACTCTTCAGGATAGCCGTTTTTCTTTTACTATCTTTATTTTGGACCAACCGCCATGATTACCACCGCCAACCGCGTCTCAACAGTCATCACAACATCAACCACCCACCACAACGCCGCTTCACCGCAACAGCCACGACCTTTGCCGTCACACCTCGCAACCGTCGCATCGCCACCGTTCTTGCGCCGCTTGTGGGTACCGGTATTGGACTCGTGCAGGGCGCGCGCCGAACAGCGTGTACAAAACCACGGACTTTCCGCTCCAAAAACGGATCAAAAACGACTCACGCCCACTTTTGTTCCGTCCAATCGGTGAGCAAGGGGCGATTTGGCCCCGCCTCCAGGGCGTTGGAGGGCGGTCGCTATATGCAAATTCATGGATCAAAATGCATTCACGCCCACTTTTTCTCGGGCCAATGGGGAGCGAGGTGAAAGGTCGAAGGCAGGGGGTCAAAGGCGAAGCCACGGGGCTTATATAAGCGGCTGCGTCGTCGTGTGCGTCGTCATCGTGTGCGTTGGAGTTGAGTGCAGTTGGGAAGTTCGCAGGAGGAAGAGTTCGGAGTTGGAGTTGGAGTCGGAGCGAAGAGGACGGAGCTGTGGAGAAGCGGCGGCGGCGAAGGCAGACGAGGGGGTGCTCGCGTCGGTGCCGGGAGCTGCACACCAGGGAGGCCGACGGCGCGACCTGGTCGAGGTGGAGACGCTCGTCGCGGGACCCGAGACAGAGTAAAAATCCTCCTTTCCCCGAGCATCAGCAACCCCCTCCTGTTTCCCCCCGCGCTGAGATAGTGCGACCAAGGGGGCCCCTTCCCACCCCCTACCAGACACTGTCCGCGAGGCCCGCGGAGTTGAGGCACCACCGCCGCTCCGCGTCTCATCACCAGACGGGTAGGCCCGACACGGTCTCGGCCCCAGGCCCGCCTACCCCCTCATCCTGGAGGGTGGTTCTCTTTTCTTTTGCTTTGGGAATGTGTGTTGTCGGCGCCGTCTGTGAAGTAAAATTGTATAAGTGTTGCCGTGTGCTCGCGTAATCGGTATTAGATCTGCATTGTCGCATTTGCTTTTTGTCTTCTTTTTTATGTGCTTTTGGTGGAATTGTATATGTGTGCTTTCCGTTCATCGCGAATAAATGTGCTTTATGTTGAACTGTTTCCCGCTTCGCTTCGTCATTTCTCTCATTGAATCCTCATCTTGCTTCACGTAAAGGGTTGGTAGTGGGCTGAATACGCCCGATAATTAATCGAACCGTCGAGGCCGACGATAACACCGCTCGGTTATCCCGATAGTACGGAACGGGTCGCTTAAGTGGCCCGTGTCCGAAGTCGACCTGCGGCGAGGTGCGATCGCCCGGTCTACCCTCCGTGTGGGTACTTAGGTAGGTCGAATTTGGCGAGCAACCCTATCCCACGCGGGGGCCGATTGGCTCGATCGCGGTGAGACCGAAAGGTCCACCCGTGACTGGTTCCCGGCGTTAGTCCGAGAGGGTCACGACTGGATTGTCCGTCCGGTGGGCGACGTGCCGTGATTCGAGTTACGTGGCCGTCAGCACGCCGGCGGGCGCGAATCTGTAACAATATATATATATATATATATATATATATATATATATATATATATATATATATATATATATATATATATATATATATATATATAGTTATATATATATATATATATATATATATATAGTTATATATAGTTATGGTTCTGGGAACCGTATGCAAACATACAGGTGCCCCGAGGTTAGTTATGCCATTAAGTATATGTGTAGACAGAACCCCTCCTTGTGTGTAGTGGGAATTTTGAGGGGTGCGTTGTGATTTTTTTTTAGTTAGGGTAATAAATCTTTATATCCCACCCCCCCCATCACGATCCACTGTCCACCCGCTGTCTTCAGAGACTCGTTTTTCCGAGGCAAAATCCCCACATTCGCTGTTCCAGTTCCTTCTCGGCTTCCCCAAACAAACACAGTGTGGCTGCACCGTCATTCACCTTCCCCAAACACGCATGGAGTGGTCAGGTCTCGCCGGTGCCTGGCCGAGGCCTCGCCCAGAAAGGGCGGACCCATGAGAGCCCCATCCAATCAGGGTGGACAGTGACGTCAGTTTTGACCAAGGGCCCGCCCCGCTGAGGGAGGTCGATGGACTACGAAGGGACCCTCTGAGACGCGCGTTCCTTGGAGTTCAGTCAAAAGGCTCAGTTCAGTTCTGCATTCGCTGGGGCGTTCGTTGGAGTTTTGCTGGAATCTTGAGTTCGGTGTACAAGGAAGATTGACAGATTGAGAGGTTTTTCACGAGTCTGTGGGTGGTGGTGCATGGCCGTTCTTCGTTGGTGGAGCGATCCATCTGGTCGATTCCGATAACGACCGAGGACACCCGACCTCGACTGGGTCTCTCGCTGGGTCCTGTCCGCGACCCTGATCCCTGCCCTGGGACTCTGCTCTGCTCTGCTCGGTTTCCTCCGCGGACACGAGCCCCATGCGTGTGACTGCGGGCCGAGCTGCACGACCATTGGCAGGTGTCGCACCACGAGCACCCTCTCCCTCCAACGTGCAGGTACCCAGCTGACCCGCGACCCCAGCTCATCTCTCTCCCTGGCTGTGAGGCTCCTTGGAATTCGCCTGGGTTTCATTTTCGTCTGTGTGTGTCGCCATCTGTTAAGTAGAACTGCATAAGTGTTTTCGATCATTGTAAATCTCCTGTATATCCGCGATAAGCTTGCTCTGTGTCCTCCTTGCTGTAAATAAAACAATTGTAGAAATGTTCCCAGTTCATTTCCGTCTTTTCTTTCATTGGTCCAGCATGGTTCGGATCTGAGTTTTAGCTGGGTCTTTGTTCCCGTAAATCTGCTCATCCTTGCCGGTACGGCTTTGGCAGTTCCGCTCGACTGCACCCGAACCGGAGTTGGAAGTTGGAACTCTACCGCAGTCGGTAGAGTGACCCGGTTCGAGCAAGACGTGCCGAGGGCGTGGTTCCCCGGTAGACGACACCGCGTGGTTAATTAGGTAAATTGGTTCAAGACAAAAAGACCCTACGCTACGCGGTGGAGGTATTAGTATCCACGGTCGGTTAAGCGACCAACCGCCTCACGGAGTTATCCGTGAGCGACGGCCTACAATTCCGGGAGTGTGGTGAGAGACGATGCAACTTCTGACGATGCGGCTGGTTGTTACACTTCTGACGATGCGGCTGGTCTGACGATGCCGCTGTCTTACAGACAGCGGTTGTTCTCTCCACCGGTCCCCGGCCCGCAACAAATATATATATATATTTTAAATATATATTATATATATTTAAATATATATTTTTTATGATTTTTAAAAACATTTTCAATGCATCGGTTTTGTGTTTTAGATGTGCAGCCTAACTGGTTCAGAATGGCCAAGTGATTGTGTTTTGGGAAAATTAAGTGGTCAGAATATTTCGTGATTCATGCAATTCAAAAGTGCGATTGCATTAAATTACCGCTCAAAGGCAGAATTTTGTTTTGATCCCTGCATTTGCACACGCCAACTACCGTTTTATCTTTTCCAGTATGTCATCCGAGCGCTTCAACTTCACATATACTCTCACCAAGATAAATTTAATTTTAACAACCGCAAACAGATGGGAGAACCAGCTTAACTTCTTCTCCAATGGAATAGTCTGTACCAAGTTCCAACATATGTAGTATGTACCAAGTTAAAAGCACTACAACTACAGTGGGTTGATGGATCCTATTTCCTTCGGGTAGAAATACATTGATAGAAATCATACAGCCACAAGTCTACCCCTAACCCTTACTGCAGTTACTGCTCAATCCTCTCATTGTGAAGAACTCAAAGGAGTGAAAATAAATAAAGAAATAAATGTTTCATTTTGTTTAATGACCCTTTTGGGTCTACCAATACCTGTACGCAATAACTATGCACGCACGCACGCACGCATACCTGTTAGATGAAACAAACACAGCCACTAAGCTTGGGGGAAGTGCCATCACTTCCTGGGGTACTCTGGGTACCAGCAACGCCACTGTTGTGGCGTCGCCTTTCTCACCGCACTCAGTGGGGAATTTCCAAATAAGGAATTTCCTCCTCCCTGTGGATGCAAACCCATGGTTGTTTGTCCGTGCTCTTATCCTTTTAAATGCTGAACGTCAAGCAAGGAAGGAGCACGTACAACGTTAAAAGTCTTTGGTATGACTCGGCTGGGGTTTGAACCATCGACATCCCAGAATTGGAGTGGACGCACTAACCAATGACACTTCCAAGTTTGATTAAAGCGTCTTTTGATGGTATGAATAACAACCACAAAGTCTGCTGAGGCTTTTACAAAGATCAACAGAAAGAACCATGGCTAAAGTAGCAGGAATTTTTTTTTGGGACTGGTAATGCTTTTTGTGCAATGATTGCCACCAAAAACAGATAAGAGTTGAGGGTATGAATAGCAGCCCAAAAATAAACATTTTTTGGAGTTTCACATCCCTCCGTTGCTCTTTCATCCCTCCGTTGCTCCCCAGTACCTCCAGGATCACATGCGTTCCTCAATCTACCCTATTCTCATGAAACTTCCATAATCAAGGCTCGATGAACAATTCCACTCCTTTGTCGTCTTTTCTCCCATATTATAATACGAGTAACCTTACAAGGATCATCAACGCAGGAGGCCATCAATTCCATCACGTCTGCCCTATGATTGCCAACCTATGGTTGTTTATCCATGCTCTATCCTTTTTAAATGCTGAGCGTCCAAGCAAGGAAGCAACATGTACCATCTTTACGCCTTCGGTATGACTCGAGCAGGGTTCAAACCGCCGACCTACCAGACTCAGAGCAGACTCTAATCAATGTGCCACCGAGGCTGGTAACTTGGTAGAAACTCCTTCCTCGGCATGTTCACGCTCTCTTCCCTCCAGGGAAGTTGGCAGCATATCACCACATTAGATCATCCTCCATCCCCACCAATGACTCTTCATCTATCCTCATTATTCACTACCAATCCACCCATTCCCCCCGCTCATCAGGTTGCTGATTACTAGTTGAGTCATTCCATCTGAAATCACCAAATTTAAGAAAACGTTCCCAGTTGACACCCTCAAATTTACTTTAAACTTTCATAAAATAGTTCCCAGGTGTCAAAATGAAGCTGTGTAAAATTTTAGGTCCATAGATGCGGTCAACTCCGAAAATAGAAACATTATACCACTGATATTTGACACTTTTGTAAACTTGAATATGCTCTTTCCAATGGTGAACAATTTGAAGTGGTATACCTTGTCATATATTTGCAATCCTCACCTGAATTTCGGGGAAAAATGAAAATTTTCAATTTTTGAGGGATCATGACTGTATTATATATGACTGATTAAGAAAAGTAAACATGTATTTGAATACTACTACGATACAGTTATTGCCTGAACAAATTTCAAGCTTCTGGGATGGGTCAATAAAAATATATGGGGTCTCAAAGTTGGGTCTTCATACAAAACCAACATTTTTTTTCCTGGATTTCAACTGATCAGGTCATAAAAATTATTAGAGGTATACTCCATTTTATGTTTGTTTCTTACAGAGCAGTTATAGAAGAATAATCTCTGAAAATTTCAAGGCTCCAGCATTAATATTTAAAAAGTTGTGGGAGTTTAAAAGTAGCCGTTCATTTTGTGATGCTCGCAACGACCATAAAAATAGGGCCACAACCACATTTTCAACCCTCAATATCTCGGAGTTGAGCGCATCTATGGACCTAAATTTTTACGCAGCTTCATTTTGATACCTGGGAACTATTTTATGAAAGTTTAAAGTAAATCTGAGGGGGTCTACTGGGAGGCCTCCGGTGATATGAGGTGGAATGACTCAGTTAGTTATACTTATCTCATCTTTCCTCCTCTGGTGCCTTGATCACTTTGTTTTCTGACTGCTTAACTTCAGCGCGTTCCCTTGTACTCTGCCTAACTTCAGCGCATTTCCTTGTACTCCCCATCAGCTTGCTATTCCACAGGCCAAGATTTTGTATGACAAATACATAAACAAAATAAATGTTACAACACGAAATCAGATTTTACTTATCCCCATGTTGTATAAATAAATAAATAAATAAATAAAAATCGGGGGTATATTGTAATCGGCTCTGGCTGGCTGTCTGTCACGCTATCCCCTCCGAAACAGTTGTGAAGAAATTCACCAAACTTCGTCATTATGATCACCACGTGGCACGAAGGTGTGAGAACAGTATCATTTTAGGCCTCACCCCCAAGGGCTCTGAGGAGGGTCATAAAGTCAAATTTAAACAACTGCAATTACGGGCACATTTTAAAACGAGACGGGCACACAGTAGAGCGCACACATCTGCCACGTAATGCCTGATCCACGAGAACATATCGGGCCCAATACATTTTTGAAATATCATGTTATGTAGTACTATATAATTTTTGGCCTGATCTATCAATGGTGAAGAACCACTTAAAAATAAAACAAATAATTCTCGTATCTAGATCTGGATTCAGATCTTCACCAAAATCGAATAAAGTTGTTCTTGCAACACACCCAACCAGTCCACCAAGTTTCGTCCGAATCCGTCCACGACTTTTTGAAATGTCGTGCTATATACTAGTTTAGCCCCATCTCTCAATGGTGAAGAATCACGTAAAAAATTATCAGATTCGGATGTTCACCAAAACTGAATCAATTATTCTTGTCACACACCCAAGATGTCCACCAAGTTTCATCCGAATCCGTCCACAACTTTTTGAGACATCGTGCTACATATCGTATTTGGCCCGACAGTATCTCTCGATGGTGAAGAATCACTTTAAAAATTCTCATAGTCGGATCCGGATCTTCACCAAATCGAATCAGTTCGTCCTTGTCACACACAGAACCTGTCCACAAAAATTAATCTGGATCCATCCTCAACCTTTTGAGATACCTGCACACAAACAGACAAAAAGACAGACAGACAGACAGACAGACAGACAGACAGGAGTGAAAACATAACCTCCTTCCACCTTCAGCGGTGGAGGTAACAAATCTTGGCATATGACCATGGAAGTCCAAGGAAATCACAAGTACAGACCGACCAAGCAAGATGTTCAATGTTGTAAACAACAAACAAACAAACAAACAAACAAGCAGTCATAGACTGGTACTTACGAAATCGTCAACTTGACCTCTGACCTTGTCTAATAAAAGCTGTCTCTGGAGAAGGTAGTGACGCAAACCAGAAGTTTCTACGACGATTCTGTGCCAAACCATCAAAAATCGAATATTTGACCTCACTGTGACCTTGACCTTTGACCGATTTTGACCAAAATCTAATCAGCACGAGCCAACACCCTCCTGAATCACGTGGTGTAATTTGACATTGGTAGCTTCTTCCGTTCTCGAGTTATCGTGCCTACAAACAAACAAACAAACAAACAGAAACGGAAATCATCAATATACTTCCGAAATCTTTAGATTTCGGAAGTAACAAACAAACAGAAACGGAAGTGATCAATATACTTACGAAATCTAAAGATTTCGTAAGTAACAAACAAGAAGCAGCCCACAAATTTACAAGATGGGGATGGCTTGGAACAGTGGTGTTCAACCTAATCTAATTGGAGGGTGGGAGGACCTGCGCTCAAACAACTCCATCGACCACAAGACCCCCTTTACCAGAATTACATCCAAAAAAAAATTTGATGCATTTCAATTGCAATGCCATTCACCACTTTTTGAAGCAGTGGATGAACTCTGCTCCCTTCAAGACTTTTCCACTTGAGCTGATAACAAGTTGATGGATTTACTTTTTCTCCTTTCTGAACATAACAACAGCCGAAAATTAATTACGTAGTACAGTGCTCACATTTAACACAAAACAATTTCCAAGGCTTAAAATTTAAAAGAGGCTTTTATGTCGCATGGTTACATTGTAAAATTTATGTATGCACATAAAATTTACACGAAATGCTCAAGTCCGATGCAAAAGTAGTAATCAGATTCCAGCCACGACATTGACGACCGATGACATCTCTATTTTTCGACCAGGTAGCAGCCCCACTCAAATACTCCTCTTTGCATTGGAGTGTGGGATCGTCATGGAGGATCATCAATACATTTGTCCATCCGGTCTTCGTAAAGTGCTCGCTTTGTCTACACTTGGGAATATGCTCCTGGTTCATCTGTGTCTGTCTTCCTCATCAGAGCATGGCATATTTGAGGCCACAACACAATAAATGTCTGCAGTAACCTTGCTATTAATGCTGCAAGGGTCAATATGAACTATTTCTTTAATCTTATCCATTTTTGAGATGCTGGCATTTATTATGTCAAATCATTCTCAAGTTATGCCTGGTGTTGGCTTAATTGTCAGGGTGGTGGGCTTCGGATCCTCGGATCCTGAGTTCAAATCCCACTCGACTGTTGAATTAATACCATGTGGGCTTGACTCTGCCTGTCATCCTTCTGAGGTCGGCAAAATGAGTGCCAGCTTGCTGGGATCCTGTGTCGGAGTGGAGACCCGTCCAGGATTGTGTCCAATAGCCAAGGAGACTGCTTAAGCAGCACCAACGTTCTGCACAGAGTATGGTCCCAATAGATGGATGGATTCTCAAGTTTGTGGAAGTCTCATTCACATAAATTGGTGATTCAGGATCTAGCAGAATTGGGGGTAGGTTGGGACACATGTAAATGTGTTGCGGGCTACCAACCACAACCTTAAATTGGTAAGTAAAATGTGCCGAACGCAAAGCACTGACATTTTGCAACACCTGGAACAAGCCATGGTAAATGTGGTTTGCATATTGTGGAATCGATCATTGTTTGACAAAGCAATTGGCAAGCATGGCCAAATGGGGGTTGGAACTATTAAATTAAATATAGATGTGAAGAGCGCCGAACATGTTTGAACTAAGCTTTGGCAAAAAACAGAACTGTGGAAAAACCAAGAGAGTAGATAAGTTAAAATATGTTGTCTCTTCAAAAAAAAAAAAAAAAAAAAAAAACATTCCGACAAATATTCAGTATCCAATAAATTATTCAATTATTTTTGCATTTTAATGGCGAATGTTAATCACGCAAAACATGCTTGTCTTGGAATTACAGCAGCTCGCACGATTATCGCGTCACGCTAATTACCAGACTTTGGCTTCCTTAGCTTCAGTAATTCACGTGCGTACTCCACATGACCTGTGGCCCTGTTCTCTTTCACAATACATCTCACTGGTTCAATCAACGCGGAGGACTCTCCACAGCGAGTTCATAAAGAAAGGCAGCAATGCCGCTCGGTAAAAACCGCAAAACCCAAGCACAGTGTGTGCAGCTGGTCACATTTTTGTGAACCGTAGCAATATCGCTGGAAAAAGGAAAGTTTTTTTAAAAAAATAATTAGTGGAGTCAATATTAACTTGTGTTGCTTTACATCACACAAAAAGCACAGTGCAAGATGTCGTTTCACAGCAGCATCTCATTATAATGAGTGGACTGCATGGGTAGCCGAGAAGCAGGCGCAGTCGCCTTTGAGCCGTCTATCCGGGGTTTGAATCTTGACACAGCGACAAACTTCCAGCCTGATGTTTCACATTCAGGGCAAGGCATCAATGTGTGCGCTGTCAATTGGAACAATGTTAAGCTGGAGGACTGACTTGTCCCTCTGTAATAATTACTACCGCCACCGAAGGTGGACGGAGGTTATGTTTTCACACCTGTTTGTCTGTCTGTCTGCGAGCAGGGTATCTCAAAAAGTTATGGATGGATTCGGATGAAAGTTGGTGGACAGGTTGGGTGTGTGATAAGGACGGATTGATTAGATTTTGGTGAAGATCCGGATCTGGATAAAGAATTGCTAAAGTGATTCTTCACAATAGAGAGATAGGGCCAAAAATGATACACAGTATTTCAAAAAGTTGTGGAGGAGTTCTGACAAAACTTGGTGGATAAGTTGGCGAGGTGACAAATATAAGCGGATTAGATGGATGCCTCGAATCCGGCCTATCAATGGAAAACAAGTATGCCTGGTGTTGGCTTAATGGTTAGGGTGGTGGGCTTGGGATCTTCGGATCCTGAGTTCAAATCCCCCTTGGCTGTCGAATTAATACCAGGTGGTGTTGACTCTGCCTGTCATCCTTCCGAGGTAGGCAAAAATGAGTGCCAGCTTGCTGGTATCCTATGTCGGAGTGGCGACCCGTCCAGGACTGTGCCCATTAGCCAAGGAGACTGGTTAGGCAGCACCAACACTGCACAGAGTATTGCCCCAATGGATGGATTGGAAAACTAAACATAGACTGTTCAGCCTGTTGGAGGTATGCACTCTACCGAGTGCTGCTCTAGATCCCACAATGCCTTCAGTGAAGTCGGCAAGTTATCGCCAGCATTCTGAACAAATTACAAATTCCTCCCTGACTGGGAAGAGCAAGAGGTCTGGTCTTCTTTGCTCCCAAGTTGCACTGCTTGAGATCTCAGAGAGTGATTGTTCTCTCAACGGCAGCTCTTACACTATAAACATATTCACATACCTAACTTGGTCACACGTCACACATGAATGGCAATCTTCAGTTACGAAGAGAAACCATGACTGACTGACTGACTGGCTGACTGATCATAATGAGCTCAATCTTGTTTATATGGTCCCGAGCACCAAATGTGATACTAAGGCAAAACCAACTTTGCACCAAAGTTATATGAATAGAGTATGGTGCCACAGCTGTGCCCTATTATCCATCCAAAACTAAATTAAGTAGTTATCGAGTCAACAAGTTAACACTTTGCTGTCATCTCCACAACAGCCATAACAAAATATATGTGAGCCAGAATGTAAATTTTCATAATAAAGTGAAATAAATGGAGAATCTCTTGATCTGCTAATCATCAAATATTTCACTTTGCATCGTGTTATGAAAATTCACACACGCCATTTCTGTGAATTTCCTTGTAATTCATTACGACACCGGCTATGGAGGTCCACAAATTGGTACGTTTCATATCAATTAGCATTCAGAATTTTCTATAATTTCAATATATTTTTCAAGGATTTGTCAAAATAGACAAAGAAAAGGAATTATTTTGATAATATGAGCAATTAAAAGTTGCAAGAACCAGCTTCTTAACATTCCAGACAGCAGAGCCTTCCAGCATCCACGTCAGAAAAATTCATCTCTTTATTAAAACATCCTTTACCCTGAGAGCGGAGGGAAAGTCGTACCATGTGTACATTCCTCCTTCAATGGAAGTGCAAGTTCAGTGGCCGATTAAGCTCTATTGACATTTAGTCTTTACACAGTATTCCAAGACATCCCCAGGTACTCTGATTGGGTTAAAGCCAAGGTTCTGGACTTGCAACTGCAAACTTTCATTGTCTGTGTCCTCACACCAATTCGAAACAGACAGCACTGCAGGACGGCGCGTTGTCATCCTGGCAGACGCGTGGACTTTCCCCGCAGCACCAAATCAAAGACAGGAGGGCAACGCTGTCCAAAAACGTCACAAGACATCACATTCATCAAGCTATGCAGTGTGGGGTAAAATATGTATGTGCAGGTTGCGAGGGGTTCACTTCAAGTTTTGGTGTGCTTTCCCAATACTTTTGCTAAATAGCGAGTGTCATCAAAAGAAATAATAACCCTCCACTGAGCAGCTTTTAAAGGCGATTGGACAAACCTTTCGCCAGTCAATATGTGATGCATCAGGATGCACAAATGGACACAATACAACACCAACCTGTACAACACCAGCAACTGCTTGAGATTGACATTTGGTCAGCATTTTGTGCAAAGATATAAATTTGGTCTTCAGCACTCTCTGCAGGTTTGTCTTCCGCAATCTTATATTACTTATTCTTAAGCTTGTCAGAATTCAAATTTAAATAATAATAAAAAAATTTTGACGGATGAAACCGGTTTATTTTTGAATATTTATTTTTAATCGATTTTAATTTTCAGGATTACATAATTATTACAGTGCATACATAATACCGC
Source organism: Eptatretus burgeri (assembly GCF_056783735.1). NCBI lineage: Eukaryota > Metazoa > Chordata > Myxini > Myxiniformes > Myxinidae > Eptatretus > Eptatretus burgeri. Next base: position 88,779,420 of record NC_140970.1, on the reverse strand, counting down.
TTGAATTATTAAGGTGCCTTTATCAAAATTATTATTAAGAATTATTAAGATCAAAATGCCTACTTCATTGCAATTTTTTGAAACGTGAATGGAACACTAAGTTTTTAACCAGACTCATTGGTTTCATGGTTAGAACATACACTCTAAGTCTGGGAGGTTGGTGGTTCAAACCCCAGGTGAGTCAACAACAAACAGTTCGTTTTAAAAAGGGGACGAGCTGCTTCCTTTGTTGACGCTCAGACTTTCAAAGATTAAAGCACGGACAAACAACACTATGAAGTCAATGGCAAACCACCCAGTACAACCCTTGCCAAGGAACTGCTTTGGCAAGACACCGACGATCTGCAAAGAGTCTGGTACAACTACATCAAAATCCAATCAAATAAATTTTTACCATTATTTTTGAGACCCCTTTGTATAAATTTCACCCAATAATGAAGGGAAAATCTTCATCAGTCTGTGAGAACGATTTGAAATGGACGTTTATCAAGATTCAACGATAAAATACTGTATATATCCAAGTGTGCTTATTTTCTCAATGCAATTGTCATTTATTCTCCACATATTATGATGTCATTTATTCTCTGTGAACAGGATATCTAAAAAAAAGTGTGACAAGGCCAAAATGATAGATAAATGAGTGAAGATCCAATCCAGATCTGAGAATTTTTAAGGAATTCTTCACCATTGAGAGATTGGAACAAAAACGATGTACGTCACAACATCTAAAAAAAGTTATGGACGGATTCTGATGAAACTTGGTGGACATGTTGTGTGTATGACAAGGACGAATCAATGAGTTTGGTGAAGATCCGAGAATTAAAAAAAAATCTAAGCGATTCTTCACCATTGAGAGATTGTGATTGGGACGAAAACGATATATATAGCATGAAGTTTCAAAAAGTTGTGGACAAGTTGTGACAAAACTCGGTGGAGGAGTTGGTTAGGTGACAATAACAAGCAGATTCGAATTTGGTTCAGGTTCGGATCCAGATCTGGCCTATCAGTGAGATACAAAATGTAAACTGTTCAGCCTGGCAGAGATATGCGCTCTCAAAAGCACAGTTCCAGTTCTCAGTTTTTCCTTCATCTTCTATTCGAAAAAATACTAACCCCATTATTGACAATAATATAATCTATCAAACTTGACAACTATATCTTTCAATTTCAAAAATAGCGTGGGATCTTTAATGTCCACAATATAACTTCAGATGGGACGTCTGCCCCCATACAAAGAGTGGTGTGCTCTGAGATGCAGCGACACACACACACACACACACACACACACACACACACACACACACACACACACACACACACACACACACACACACACACACACACACACACACAATGGCTGTTTTGTATTATGTTGGTTAACACCCAAAACATCAGCTTCTAGTTGCTTCCCATGATGGTTAACGTACTGTACCTCAATCAACATCCTGTTGATTTCGTCCGGTTTTGTTGTCAAGTTTTATCCAGTCTGGGATCAAACCACAACTGAACATCTCAATGTCGAGCACACCGACTGAGCTATCCTGTCCAATGACATTTTAAAAAAATTTAAAAAGTCACTGCATGAGGCTTCCTTTGGCTTAGAGACATTCCCACGTCCTTAACGGGAGAAAACAATGAGTTTTATTCTGCAAAAAATGCTCGAGTGTAAGTGTCATTTTGTTGGGTAGTCGATCCAGTCGAAAAAAAAAACATTCAAATTTTTTTTGGAAATTTGTTCCACCCTTATCAGTTTTTCCGTTGATATGTTTGTTGGGTAGTAGATGCAGTCGAAAAATTAAAAAAAAAAAAATTTTTGAAATTTGTTTTACCCTTATCAGTTTTTCCGTCGATATGTTTGTTGGGTAGTAGATGCAGTCGAAAAATTTAAAAAAAAAAAATTTTTTTTAAATTTGTTTTACCCTTATCAGTTTTTCCGTCGATATGTTTGTCTGTCTGTCTGTCTGTCTGTCTGTCCCTCTGTTCGGTTCAGTGCTCCGTTAATAGAATGGCGATTTCGATGAAACTTGGTTGGTAGGTTCATACCATGACCTAGTTGTGTGCAAATGAGAACCGTTGCTATGAACACCACTGTTGCCTAGCAATGGGACTTTGAAATTTTTGAAAAAATCATAAAAAAATTTTTTCGAAAATCAAAAATCGGGCCACGAGCGACTGTGGGCAGTACATTGTCATATTGTCAAAAATTTCCAGCCGGATCCTATGAAAACTGTCGGAGAAGATAGACTTTGAATGAACCCTGGTCGAAAACAATAAAAAAACGAAGTTCATTATATCTCAGAGACTACGAGTCAGATATACATGAAACTGGTATGCTAGGTTCATGGTATGTCCTAGTTATGTGTGAGAAAGAACCGTTGCTATGGACCCCTCCGTTGCCTAGCAACGGCCGAAAAACCTCGAAATGTGGGGGTATTTTAACGAAAAAACAATCTGCAGCATTAACCCTTGAAGCTAGAATCATGAATTTTCTTGTGCTTAAGCCTCAGGTCATTCCCCATCGAACGGGCCCATCGCGTCAGGTTATATTGGGTAGGCGACGACCCATGTCCGCCTACCGGCTTGTTTTACATATTTGTGACATTTCAGTTAATCACTGAGACAAAGGTAACATATGTCTACCACCAGTGAGTACAATGCAAAATTCCACTGGATATTTAATGTGTTGTAACAGTGTATTTTCCACTTCGGTTACCTTCAGTTATTTTATTTTTAACTTTGGATGAAGTGATAATTGAAGGTTAATATTTTTTCATGGTCGTCTGTGAAAACGTTTCATGATCTTGAAGGTCCAAGGTGTGTTTATTTTCATGCGGAATGGTTACCATGTTATATATCATAGAAATGTACACAACAGGCAGGTTCATAATTTAATCTGGGAATGTATGCTTATCGATTAGAGAGAAAAGGGTCAACAGACACAAAGTGTAAACACGAGGACGTGAAAGTTCAGATGTAGTGCGTTTTGAGGAAAAGAGTTGTATGTTAAAGGGGACAGACTCTCAGGAAGTTATGGTAAAGCTCAGAGATAGAAATCGGAGAAGACCCCCAGTTGTGCAGCGGGCTGTAAACTTGAATTCCTATCGGGAAAAAACAATAAAGCTGTCACATAATTAAACTAGAACAGCACTCGGTAGAACACATACCTCTGCCAGGCTGAACAGCTTACATTTTGTGTCCCATTGATAGGCCGGATCTGTATCCGGACCTGAACCAAAATGTCATCGGCTTATTGTCAATGAACCAACTCATCCATCAAGTTTTGTCATAACCCGTCCATAATTTTTTGAAATATTGTGTTATACAGTGCATTGTTTTGGCCCTATCTCTCAACGGTGAAGAATCACTTGAAAATTAAAAAAATTGTCGAATTCAGATCCTTATGGAAATCTCATCAGTTCATCCTCGTTACATACCCAGCCTGTCCACCAGGTTTCATCCGAATCCATCCATAACTTTTTGAGATATCCTGCTCAAAGACAGACAGACAAACACACAAACACACAAGAGTGAAAACATAACCTCCGTCCACCTTCGGTGGCAGAAGTAGGAAGTAATAAGCTCATGAGGTGTGGATGTGGAAAAAGAATGATGGGCCAGGTGACCACGTTCTGTGTGTAAGTTTCCTTAAATAGCTAAAGGTTCCCTTATTTGCTCAGTTCACTTGATCGTTTTGATTTAGGTCAATGTTCAAATTAATTCTCGAAGACCATGAACCATCCCAGTTGCTCCCGTCACAATGAAAAAGTTAACCGCCTCCTTGATAAACAAGACACACCTGTATGTAATAGAATGGAAACAAATGCATCAGTTCAGTGAAAAAAAAAGGTGCAATCTGATATACCGGCAAAGTACAAGATCAATAACACCACAAACCCTTAACAGCAACTTAAAAGCCCACAAGGAGGTTGTGCCCTTAAAAGTACGAAAGACAATGAGTTTCATTATGAAGATCTGAGTGGACCTACTAACCCTCAATGACGTCAAGCAACGTTTACATTGGTAGAAACTGTAATTCGGATTTAAATTCCTGATAAAGCTGCAACATTCTGTGAAGCTTTGAATCACGGTTATATGTCACCTGTTATGATTACACGATGATAAATTTCAACAACCATAATCTTATTTTCCACAAGAACTTGGAAATTGAGAGGATAGCAAATTTGATTGTCACCAACTCGATTGTAAAGTGACTTCATGTTCGGTAGGAAGCAAAGCGTGGCTGTGAGTGGGAGGATGTCTTGCTGGGAGGATGTAAGTAGCGGGGTACCTCAGGGATCAGTACTCGGACCATTTCTATTCATTATTTACATCAACGATTTGGATAGTGGGGTAAAGAGTAAGCTTTCCAAATTTGCAGATGACACAAAGCTTGTAGGTAAGGTGGATAGCAGAGGGGGTGGTGATTAGATACAGGAAAGTATTGATACTTGTATAGATTAGGCAAAAGATTGGCAGATGGAGTTTAACCTGAGCAAGTGCAAGGTGTTGGGGATGGGGAAGAACAACGAAAATAGAGATTAGAGGATGCAAGGGGTCATTTTGGAGCGTGTCACACAGGAGAAGGATCTGGGGGAGGTAATAGATTACGGGGGAAAAGCAGACAGGACAATGGCATGCAGATATAAGATTTAACGCTCATCAGGTTTTTAGTTGTATCCACTGGGTTACTAATTATAAATCAAAGGACATCGTGTTAACATTGTACAGGAATTTAGTGAGGGTCTCATCCAGAATATTGTGTACAGTTTTGGCCACCACATCCGAGGAAGGACATAATAGGTACCATAGAGAGGGTTCAATGTAGAGAAACGAGATTAATTCTGGGCCTAGCTAGACTCAGCTATGAGGAGTGGCTGAAGCAGACAGGGCTATATCTATAATATAAAAGGAGCTCGGTCTCAGTGTGTATGCCTGCGTGTGTCCGTCAACAATTGTCCTACATCGGCAGCGCAGCATAGCAATACACGCACACATCGGCCCTATGCGTACATGCAGCATATAGCGTGCTGCACATATATGCATGAGGACAGTTTGTTTTCTGCCATAGCCCGTGTCTAAAACGTTTCCCCCAGACAGACACGTAGCCCCAGACAGTTTGATCAAAAGAAGGAAGAGAGGGCAGAACAACTTGAAAACTGGATGTTTTCGCTTAAAAACAAATCAAACTCCCTTAACTTGTGGAGATCATTCTAAAATATGCCATGAAAACGACAGTCATCATAGATGTGTGTGTGTGTGTGTGTGTGTGTGTGTGTGTGTGTGGGGGGGGGGGGGATGCATTGAAATATACATGGCTGCTCGTTTGTTTGTGGGAAGAAATGCGTTCAAACTTGGTGGTTGTACTCACGGTGTGCATGGGATTGCTCTACTAAGTTGGGATTGCCACCTCCAACATAAAGTTGCCTTCCCTTGCACGGGTGTTTCCAGTAGGCATTTAAAACAAGTTATCATAGTTGTAACGCTGTCATAGTCATGTTTCCTGATGGCATTGGAATTCATGCAAACCATATTAATGGCTCTGAAAACGGCTTGATGAAGGAAAAAAAAAAAACTTTGACACCCTCTCCACACATCTGCTAAAGTATCTTGGGCACGTCGGTATGTGGCCAACAAGCGACAAAACGTTTCAGCCCGTCTGCATATATTTATACAGCTTTGCTTTCCAGCGACCAAGGTTTTTATCCCCAGGTCTTCAACCCCAAACTTTATTTTGAAATAAAATAAAAACTATGGCAGCCTCAAGGGACCGTCAAGCAAAATATTGATGGTTATGAAACAGCTCGGCCAGTTGTCCGTTGAAACGATGTATGGAAAAGCTCGACACGAATCCAATTTTAACAACACTCTCCCCACTTCATCAGGCAATGAGAAACATCGCATGAAAAGCAACAGAACCGTTTTTTTTGTATTTTTGAACGTTTGACATACTGACACCCATCCTTGCCAACATTGACATAAAGCACGCGATGATCACGAGTCTTTAACAGCCTATTCCCACCTCGTGGAGTTGGCTGGGGAAGGTTTTTGTCCTAGGTCTTTCAAGAAACGGCTGGCCAGGTCCGACGTTTCACCAGGTGTGTTCGGACAGGAATTTGTAACTTGTTCAGGGTGCCTATGATAGCTCACATGGCCTTCACAATGGACGCTGTGGATTCTTTAACAATACCAGGGACGGCACACACATTGATGGCTTGCACTGTCTACGAAACACCAAGGTGGCAATTTATATCTGGGCCGAGATTCCAACACAGGCTGGACAGCTCAGAAGCGAGGGGACATACCTCTCGGTTATCCTGCCAGCCCGACATAAACCACAGGCGTTTTGTTTAAAAGAAGACAACCTAAAAGCAAAAATGCAATCGTTAGTTCCAAACACAAACAAACAAACAAAGAAGCTAAAGGAATGACGTTTGATGCCTTCAAAGATCACATGACTTGGATTGATGCAAAGCACGATGACATCATCACTGAGGGTGCCATCATCGCAAACACATCAGGGATTGCATGTTCAGGCTTGGACACGACCGAGCTGGATACAAAGCTCATAATCAATAACATGAAATAATGCTTAAATATTAAAAGGCATGGGGGAGGGGGGGGTCAATTAAATAAATAAATAATCCATATTGCTGCATTTAATTTACATAAAATGAGTAATTCAATTCCTCCATTGCCAGTTCGACTTTGTGAAAGGATGGCCAGTGTGGGAAAAACAAAAACACTGGAAGCTGCATAAAGTGAACGAGGGGTGTTCAAGAAGTCCACACAACTACGAACATTTAAAAAAATGATGACTTGCGTGAAATCTTGCTTTGCTGCAAACTCCAATCTGGCAAGTAAAATGGTCCTTTGAGCTTTTCCAATTCACCAAAACCACATCAAAACGCACTCACGCGCGCGCACGCACGCACGCACGCACGCACGCACGCACGCACGCACGCACACACACACACACACACACACACCGAAGTAATCTCCCTCACCATGACGTCACCACCAAATGAGCTCCACCATGACCCCTGCCCGGTACGGGTAACAGTGGAGCTTAATGTTGATGGTGACAATGAGGTTGGAGACCTGACTTTTTGGATCTTAGTTTTCAACTGCAAAATCGTAGCTCCCTGGCTGTGCTGTAGTAATGCAGAAGGCAACGTGTTCACACGGCGGGCGACGCTTGTTGCTAATCGTCGTGATTGGACTCGATTGGTGCTATTCCTATATACAGCGAGGGGTTTTAATACGTCATAATGTAAACATTTCTATACCCCTCACCCCCCCCCCCCGATCTGCCATACTCTGTTACAGAGCGTTAGTTCTGCCAAAGCAAAGCAGCACAGGGAGTCACGCTGGGTGGTTTGCCATCCCTCTTCCAGCAGTAGTTAGGGTAGGAATTTCAAATTTATTAAGGGTGCCGGCGAAAGCTCACAAACTCTTCGCAAAGAATACCGTGGGATGTTTAACGTCCATCAACTAATGCTGGCAGACAGAACACCTGTGTAACGTCCATCCCGAGGATGGCACACACGTTGATGAATCACCCTACCTGTGAAACACAAGGATGACAGTTCAAAGCTGGGTTGGGATCCGACTCCAGGCGAGACAGCTTAGAGGCGAGTGCGTGCACCTCGAGATCATCATGTCAAAATACAATATTACTCGCGAGGTACCCGTGCTATGCACGGGAGGGAGCCCGGATGCAAACTCACAAGCGAATGCCAAAACCATGAACCAATAAATTCCACATTCCTGTGACACCTTCAGTCGAACATCAGGCATGGACAGCAGGTTTGTGAAGGACTTGGGCAAAAAAAAAAATACTAAAACTTGCTGCAGCTGACCCCAACAGAAGGTGGGTAATATTTTAACGGCGTTCATGACGACACTGCAAGTGCCGAATCCGCGATGTAACGGGTGGTAACCCTCACACGATTTCCTGAATTTCCTATAATTAAACTTCAATGTCTCCATATTTTCATTCCAATCACATATTAATACCATTCCATTAACATAACATAACAAATTGGATTGAGGTATTTATGTGAACCCCCAACCACCTGAGGACACTGGGGCCAGGAACCCAAAACGTTCCACAGAAGGTTTGACGACGGGGCGAGCCCCCAAACTGAGGGAGTAGTTCGTGGACGGACAGATGGACTCTTGCAGTGTGACCACTCCTCATTTTCATAAATGCCAAGGTGAGCCAATGAAAAAAGCCAAGAATTCACAAGGTTTCGGAAAAGCCATGACAATAGAAAACCTATATGCCAAGAAAACCTATAGAAAACCAAGACACCAAGGTGAACAACGAATCGCCAAGATCTTATGAAAAAAGCCAAGGAGTGGTCACACTGGATTCTTGCTATATATATATATATATATATATATATATATATATATATATATTTATATATATAAATATATATATATATATATATATATATATATATATATATATATATATATATATATATATATATATATATATATATATATATATATATATATACATATATATATATATACATATATATATACATATATATATATACATATATACATATATACACAAGGTGTGTTCAAAAAGTATCCAACCTTAATTTTTCCGTGCGTAAACAAATGAAACTCGGGAGGCGTGGTTTGGTGCACGTATGAAGGCAATCCTAATCCGTATGCGTGAATATTTTCCTGCCAGCAGAAGCTGTCAGTCGCCGACAAACCGCCGATAAGCGAGGAAGTGTAAGTGAGCGCCGTCGGATTTTCGTTTTTGACAAAATGACGGATCACTGTGGTCTCATCGCCAGTGATAACTGTGTTGAAGAAGTTGGGATCTCTGTTCACAGTCTCCAGCATGTCCTGTGCGATCTCCAAACGGAGTTGCTTCTGCTCGATCGTTAGCAGCTTTGGCACGAACTTCGCTGAGATTCTCCTTAAGCCCAAATCCTCAGTCACAATGGAATGAACCGATCCAATGCTGACGCCCGCCTCGTCTGCAAGTTCTCTGATCGTGATTCGACGATCCTGCATCAGCAGGGTCCTCACTTGGTCAATGACGATCTCATTTCGGGATGTTGAGGGCCTACCAGAACGTGCTTCACTTTCCACTGATGTGCGACCATCTTTGAAGCGGTTGTACCACTCTTTTATCTGTGTGGTGCCCATTGCTTCGTTCCCGAAGGCCCGTTGAATCTTGCGGATCGTTTCCACTTGGGAATCGCCAAGCTTTACACAAAATTTGATGCAGTAGTGTTGTTCAAGTTTTTCCGTCATTTTGTCAAAAACGAAAATCTGACGGTGCTCACTTAAACTTCCTCACTCATTGGCGGTCTGTCGGTGACTGACAGCTTCTGCAGGCGGGAAAATATTCACGCATACGGATTAGGATCGCCTACATACGTGCACCAAACCACGCCTCCCTTGCTTCATTTGTTTACGCACGAAAAATTAAGGTTGGATACTTTTTGAACACACCTCGTATATGCTGACCTTGAAATATGTAAATGATTATTTTAATTCTTATGGAGTTTAAAATTGCAAAAACAATCATTCTTTGAATCCGATATGAAGTATGATATCAATCGTTACTCAATATGCTCCTGTGGACGGAGGAGTCTCAAGAACGATGCTGGGGCCGGACTCCAAAAAAAAAACATGGCATCAGCATTCAGTGCAACACAGCACAGCAAATCATCATCATCTGAAGAAGAAAAAAAAAAAAAAAAAGATGTGATGTATGGAATGGATGATGAACCATTGTTTGTTCAAAGGAAGAATTTAAGAAGTTAGGTGCTCATCAGGACAACACGACTTGACTGAGTTTCCAGTGAAGTGGAGTAATTAAACAGCAGTAAATGAAGTCTCTTTCAAAGAGAGTTACGCGGACATCTTTGGACTGAGCGAACCAATGTGAGGGATTTTAACTCCGAAACCACGCTTTCCCTCCACAGTGACACTGTCACTACCCTCAGGCTGAACCTCACAAACTAACCTTCCTTCATCCCTATCGCTCCCTACTCCCTCACCGACGCCTTTCTTTCACACTACCACCCCATCCATAATCCACAACCACTGCCACCTGAGCTCTCATCACCCCCATCCCCTAACTCCCCAGTCTCACACTACCCACTCTCCTCCTCGTATCTCCCGAGAAAAGGGATTACCATATTTCAATCAACCTATTCCCAAATTAAATGATACAACACTACCACCCACACCAGTTGATACACGATGTAGCGGTGCACGACTGGGTTTGGTTGTACTGTATTCATGAACAGATACCTCCACCTCACTCACTCACTTTCGCTACTTTGACGTCTGTGTGAAACCAAGCTGTTGTTTTTAAGTAGAGTGGAAATTGGAGGAATTCTCCAAGTCTCACTACTCACTTCTTCTTCTCCGAGATCATCTCACTACCACCATGTTCACTGGACTCATCACATTAACAGCGATCTCTTTACCTCTTGGCTGCTCTCAGTGTCTCTCACTCACGAACAATCGCCTCCTCAGGCTCTCACGAGCGCCCTGCTATTCTCAAGCTCCCTCACCACCACTACGAGACTCCCTCAACACCACGACCAGACTCCCTCAGCACCACTACCAGACTCCCTCAGCACCACTACCAGACTCCCTCACCACCACTACCAGACTCCCTCACCACCACTACCAGACTCCCTCACCACCACAACCAGACTCCCTCACCACCACAACCAGACTCCGTCAGCACCACTACCAGGCTCGCTCAGCACCACTACCAGACTCCCTCACCACCACTACCAGACTCCCTCAACACCACTACCAGACTCCCTCACCACCACTACCAGACTCCCTCACCACCACTACCAGACTCCCTCAACACCACGACCAGACTCCCTCACCACCACTCCCAGACTCCCTCACTACCACTACCAGACTCCCTCAGCACCACTACCAGACTCCCTCACCGCCACTACCAGACTCCCTCACCACCACTACCAGACTCCCTCACCGCCACCACCAGTCTCCCTCACCACCACTACCAGACTCCCTCAGCACCACTACCAGACTCCCGCACCACCACCACCAGCCTCCCTCACCGCCACCACCAGACTCCCTCAGCACCACTTTTTCCTCCCCTTCACACTCTTACTCCCAGCATCCTCTTGTTCCTCCATCACTCCCTTTATTCATCGCTCACCCGAAATCATCGTCCATGGACTTGAAGTAGAATTTGTAGACGTGCGTGGGCCGATTCAGAGCCGCCTTGAAGTCCCCCAGGGTGACTCTGTCTGGACCAAGGCCCAGCTTCACCAAGTACGGCGTCTCCTCATCCTCCATGTGATATATTATCTTCGTCTCGCCAGCCATGACTGCCCCGACCTCTCCGTTTCCGTCCCGGACTCTTCCTCACGGGAGCTCGGCCTCAGTTTGCCTTTGTCTCCAAGACCGGCACCTCCACTCGTCGGGTTTTTCCTTTCATCCAAGCGGGGCAAAGCCCAAGAACACGGCAGCCATTGCTTGTCGCCGTTCGGCCCTCTGTCTTTCTCTTTCTCCTCCCCCCACTCCCTCCTTCTCCTCCCTCTTTTTTTTCCCCACTACCCCTCTCCTATTCTTTCGCTTTCTCTTCTCTCCATACCCTCCTTCTTCCGCACACTACAATTTTCCCCTTCTTCTTCTTCCTCAGTTCCTCTTCTTCCTCCTCCTGGTTCTTTTGGTCGTTTGCTTCCTCTTCTTCATATTCTTCTTCTTCTTCTTCTTTTTGCTGCACTTTGACTAATTTATTCAAAGATTCATTTTCTTTTATTTCCATTCATTCTGTTCCACCAAACATATATTTTCTCACACAATGAAACAATGTTTTCATTTTCAGCTTCTCCATTTTGCTTCACTTTAAATTTTACACGGATTTCCATTTCGTGGAGATTTTATTCCTTTGTTCCCAGCGCAAAAATTAATTTCTCTACTTTCCTATTCCGCATTCGTTTCCGTGATGTTGGACAATGAACAATATTGATCTATCTTTCTCCGAATGACAATAAATTGATGTGCCATTGTTCCATTGTTCCAGCCCTCGATTTTTAACAGAAAATTACTTCAGACCTCTCCACCCACACCCCCTCCCAACCATGTGATCCTGTGCCACACTTTTTCCATCGCTTTCCTCTCCCTCCACGGGCTCCCTTTCCTCTCCCTCCACGGGCTCCCTTTCCTCTCCCTCCACGGGCTCCCTTTCCTCTCCCTCCACGGGCTCCCTTTCCTCTCCCTCCACGGGCTCCCTTTCCTCTCCCTCCACGGGCTCCCTTTCCTCTCCCTCCACGGGCTCCCTTTCCTCTCCCTCCACGGGCTCCCTTTCCTCTCCCTCCACGGGCTCCCTTTCCTCTCCCTCCACGGGCTCCCTTTCCTCTCCCTCCACGGGCTCCCTTTCCTCTCCCTCCACGGGCTCCCTTTCCTCGACCTCCACGGGCTCCCTTTCCTCGACCTGGACGGGCTTCCTTTCCTCTCCCTCCACGGGCTCCCTTTCCTCTCCCTCCACGGGCTCCCTTTCCTCTCCCTCCACGGGCTCCCTTTCCTCTCCCTCCACGGGCTCCCTTTCCTCTCCCTCCACGGGCTCCCTTTCCTCTCCCTCCACGGGCTCCCTTTCCTCTCCCTCCACGGGCTCCCTTTCCTCTCCCTCCACGGGCTCCCTTTCCTCTCCCTCCACGGGCTCCCTTTCCTCTCCCTCCACGGGCTCCCTTTCCTCTCCCTCCACGGGCTCCCTTTCCTCTCCCTCCACGGGCTCCCTTTCCTCTCCCTCCACGGGCTCCCTTTCCCCTCCCTCCACGGGCTCCCTTTCCTCTCCCTCCACGGGCTCCCTTTCCTCTCCCTCCACTGGCTCCCTTTCCTCTCCCTCCACGGGCTCCCTTTCCTCTCCCTCCACGGGCTCCCTTTCCTCTCCCTCCACGGGCTCCCTTTCCTCTCCCTCCACGGGCTCCCTTTCCTCTCCCTCCACGGGCTCCCTTTCCTCTCCCTCCACGGGCTCCCTTTCCCCTGCCCCCACTGGCTCCCTTTCCTCTCCCTCCACGGGCTCCCTTTCCTCTCCCTCCACGGGCTCCCTTTCCTCTCCCTCCACGGGCTCCCTTTCCTCGACCTCCACGGGCTCCCTTTCCTCGACCTCCACGGGCTCCCTTTCCTCGACCTCCACGGGCTCCCTTTCCTCTCCCTCCACGGGCTCCCTTTCCTCTCCCTCCACGGGCTCCCTTTCCTCTCCCTCCACGGGCTCCCTTTCCTCTCCCTCCACGGGCTCCCTTTCCTCTCCCTCCACGGGCTCCCTTTCCTCTCCCTCCACGGGCTCCCTTTCCTCTCCCTCCACGGGCTCCCTTTCCTCTCCCTCCACGGGCTCCCTTTCCTCTCCCTCCACGGGCTCCCTTTCCTCTCCCTCCACGGGCTCCCTTTCCTCTCCCTCCACGGGCTCCCTTTCCTCTCCCTCCACGGGCTCCCTTTCCTCTCCCTCCACGGGCTCCCTTTCCTCTCCCTCCACGGGCTCCCTTTCCTCTCCCTCCACGGGCTCCCTTTCCTCTCCCTCCACGGGCTCCCTTTCCTCTCCCTCCACGGGCTCCCTTTCCTCTCCCTCCACGGGCTCCCTTTCCTCTCCCTCCACGGGCTCCCTTTCCTCTCCCTCCACGGCCTCCCTTTCCTCTCCCTCCACGGCCTCCCTTTCCTCTCCCTCCACGGGCTCCCTTTCCTCTCCCTCCACGGGCTCCCTTTCCTCTCCCTCCACGGGCTCCCTTTCCTCTCCCTCCACGGGCTCCCTTTCCTCTCCCTCCACGGGCTCCCTTTCCTCTCCCTCCACGGGGTCCCTTTCCTCTCCCTCCACGGGCTCCCTTTCCTCTCCCTCCACGGGCTCCCTTTCCTCTCCCTCCACGGGCTCCCTTTCCTCTCCCTCCACGGGCTCCCTTTCCTCTCCCTCCACGGGCTCCCTTTCCTCTCCCTCCACGGGCTCCCTTTCCTCTCCCTCCACGGGCTCCCTTTCCTCTCCCTCCACGGGCTCCCTTTCCTCTCCCTCCACGGGCTCCCTTTCCTCTCCCTCCACGGGCTCCCTTTCCTCTCCTTCCATGGGCTCCCTTTCCTCTACCTCCACGGGCTCCCTTTCCTCTCCCTCCACGGACTCCCTTTCCTCTCCCTCCACGGACTCCCTTTCCTCTCCCTCCACGGCCTCCCTTTCCTCAACCTCCACGGTCTCCCTTCCCTCAACCTCCACGGGCTCCCTTTCCTCTCCCTCCACGGACTCCCTTTCCTCTCCCTCCACGGCCTCCCTTTCCTCAACCTCCACGGGCTCCCTTTCCTCTCCCTCCACGGACTCACTTTCCTCTCCCTCCACGGACTCCCTTTCCTCTCCCTGCACGGGCTCCCTTTCCTCTCCCTCCATGGGCTCCCTTTCCTCTCCCTCCACGGACTCCCTTTCCTCAACCTTCACGGGCTCCCTTTCCTCTCCCTCCACGGGCTCCCTTTCCTCTCCCTCCACGGGCTCCCTTTCCCTCCCTCCACGGGCTCCCTTTCCTCTACCTCCACGGGCTCCCTTTCCTCTACCTCCACGGGCTCCCTTTCCTCTACCTCCACGGGCTCCCTTTCCTCAACCTCCACGGGCTCCCTTTCCTCTACCTCCACGGGCTGCTTTTCCTCTACTAGTGTAGTAGATAGTAGAAAATCGTGCAAATTACGATACAAGCATCAAATTTGGCATTTCTGTTCTGCAGGGCTTTCTGATCAAATCTGCCCGATTGGCCATTTGAAAATCCAAATTTTGAAGAAATATATATATATATATATATATATATATATATATATATATATATATATATATATATATATATATATATATATATATATATATTTGAAGTCACAGCTGCCTCAAATTCTTGAAGCGCAAGTGAACATCCCAGACAGAGAACCAAGGGGACATGCAGTCATCATTGATGGCTCAGCACTTATCAATGCCCTACCTCCACACACTTCAAAGATATTTGATGACTATGCTAAAGAAGATATCATCCCAAAGGTGGAATCCTATGGTGCCAGGTACGAGACGGTGGATGTAGTGTTTGATGTGTACAAGAAGTCAGGTCTGAAGTCCGAGGCAAGGTCGTAAAGGGGGCAAGAAATCAGAAGAAGAGTGACAGGAACCAGTAAGACCCCAAGTAACTGGAGAAGCTTTCTTCGAGATGACAGCAACAAGCCTGAGCTGTTTCACTTCCTTGCGGAAAAGATGTGTGAAGCACAGACGACAAGCACAGTCATTGTCACAAAAGAAGAAGATGTCATTGGCAACACAAGGAAGTCACTGGATGCTGCGTCTCCATGTTGTCATGAAGAAGCTGACACTCGAATATTTGTACACGCCAGGGATGCAACGACGGATGGTAGCAAGTCCATTATCATTAAGACTAATGACACGGACATACTAGTCATCGCAATATCTGTACTGCCATCCTTACAGGAACTAGGTCTTGAGAACATGTGGATTGCCTTTGGCCAAGGAGCCGAGGCGCGATGGATTCCAGTCCATTAGGTAGTTTCTGCAATAGGGCCTGAGAAAGCTCGAGGGATCCCATACTTCCATGCGTTCACTGGATGTGACGTCGTGTCTGCCTTCCGCGGTAAAAGGAAGAAAACTGCATGGCAGACTTGGAACGTCTTTGATGATGTTTCTGAAACATTCACCAATCTCAGCCAGCATCCAACATTGATTCGTGATCTTGACTTTTTTTTTTTTTTTTTTTTTTTTTTTTTCAAAATTTGGATTTTCAAATGGCCAATCAGGCAGATTTGATTAGAATTCCCTGGATAACAAATGTGCCAAATTTGATGCTTGTATCATCATTTGCACGATTCCCCTGAAAAATTGCTGTTATCTGCCCCACTATACCTCCACGGGTTCCCTTTCCACTACCTCCACGGGCTCCACCAACACCTCTTCCTCTCCCTCCACAGTCTCCACCAACTCTCCATTATCTCTGTACATTCTCCTCCCTTACTACCCTTTCCCTCTCTCACAGGCCACACCGTCCTCCTCTTTATTATTCATCACTTTCAATGTATATCTAAATCATTTTCGCACAAACGCCACGCCACCCCAAAGCCCAACCCCACCTCGCCACGTTCATCTAATATATAAAGCTCATTCTAACCACTCACTCACTGACTGATATTAAAGATCAGCACCTTCCCGATGACATAGAAAGCTGAAATTTCACCTGCAGACCGAAATTGAAGCCGATACACCGGGAAAATCCACAGAGGGAAAATCCACAGAGCCGTCGCAAAGCATCCGTAAATGAAAATATAAATAAATGAGAAAAAACCCCCCACCCAAGACAATGGAGAAGCACAGTAATTTAGTGTGCTGATGGACATCGAAGCCGACACACCGGGAAAAATCACAGAATCGTCGGACATCTGTAAAGGAAAAATAAAATAAATAAATGAGAAATCAAATGCAGGTCTTTCCTCGGTTCGTACGGGTCCTTAAAACCCATAAAAGTCCAACATTTCTGAGTTGTACAATTTAAGTACTTAAATGTCCTTAAATTTCAGGAAAATGTTCAAAAGTCAATAAAAGTCAATAAAAATCAGATTTTCCTGTTATTTGGTGAAGGGTATTTCATTTTCCTCGCACTAGTATTCTAAACAAGGACAAATGTGTCCAAGAGCGGCGTCCTAAAGGTTTTGTTTCAGGTCAGTAGCCAGTGAAGTTGAACCATTTTTAGCCTTGTACCAAACAGACAAACCAATGGGTCCCTTTCTTGTTCATGATATTGAGAGACTTGTCAGAAATTTGTTAGAGAGGTGTGTTAAGCCAGTTGCATTACAAAATGCGTCTACTGCATATGACTTGTTAAAGCTGGATCTTGAAAAGGAAAGGGTAGAAAACAAAAAAGATTGAAGTTGGTTTCAAGGCTGAAAGTGAACTGAAGTCCCCCCTGAGAACCAAGGCCATCAGTGAACGCCAGGTGTTTCAGTTCAAAGAAGAATGTAGGCTATTTGTGGTGAAATGTGTTAACAAAATGTTTGAAAGGTCTCCTCTTAAGTATAGTTTAGCCAGAAATATGGCTTCTCTGGATCCCAGGTTGATGGTGACTGATCAAGAACACTCAAAGTCCAAATTCAAATTCCTGTTGGAAAATTTGGTGATTCTGAACAGAGTTGATGGTGATAATGTTGGTTGCGAGTTACAAAGAATTACTGCAGGATGTAGCAGGGTGTGAACTGAAGTCAAGGTTAAAGGACTTCAAGGTTGAAGATGACAGGGTAGATGTGTTACTCTATGAATGTGTGGGTAAAAACAAGAAGTTTGAGAAGTTGTGGAGGGTAGTTCGTAAAGTGTTGCTAGTTTCCCGTGGTCAGGCGTCTGCTGAGAGGGGTTTTTCCCTCAACAGACAGATAGAGAAGGACAACCTGGGTGAAGGCATGCTTGTGGCACTGAGGCAGATCATTGATTATTTTGTACTGGTAGGTGGAATGCTCAAAGCTGAAATCACAAAGGAACTGCTATCCTCAGCCTCCAGTTCTCGACATAAATACCATCAATATCTTGAAGAAGAGAAAGGAAAGAAAGGGCAAGAAGCCATCCAAAGAAAACGAAAAATGGTTGAAGATGAAGTGGATGGTTTGAAAAAGAGAAAGGTGTTGGAAACTGACATAGAAGGTCTGACCACATTGTCAGAAAAATATGCAGACGAGGCTGAGGCAAAAGGTGGCAAAACTAGCCACAGTCTTCTGGTAAAATCAAATGCTCTCAGGCACTCTGCCAAGCAAAAACGGGGGGAACTCAAAGTTCTAGAAAGATAAATTGAGGAGAAGGCTAAATCCTTGCCTGCTATGTCCTAAATGGATATTACAATGACATGTAGCTTACAAAATGTACTGTTCTGTAGTGTAGAAGCAGTCAGGAGTTGCTGCAACTTTGCAGGTGGCAGCACCTACAATAACATTTTAACATAACAACACTACCTTAACATTAAGGATTAACATTAAGAGTGCTGCCATCTGGAAACTTGCGACTGCTCCTGGCTGATTCTACAGTAAATGTGAAGTGAATTTGCCAATTGGCTGTGTGGCGCGTTGTGCCTTGTCGACTGAATAAGCTCCTGCTGTGTTGTGTATGTTCATTATTAAAATAGATTTTTTGTAAACTTACTATCTTTGTTAATTTCTCGGTGACTCACCTCAATTTACCCCTGGAATTTTTCTAGGATGTGGTCCTTAAAAAGGGGTTATTTTAGCCCTTAAAGGTCCTTCAAAAAGACATCTCAAAATAAGTGGGAACCCTGCTTTCATTTGAGCGACCGACATAGAATAATTCTATGCAGAAGCATTTTGATGAGACAATTTGAATTGTAATCAACGCTCCACCGCACGTCTGTCTTCCCTTCCTCTCACCTTTTGCTGCCTTCCCTTCCCCCACCCCTCTTCACTCTCCCCCCACCTCCTTGCCCCCCCACCCCTCCTCAGTCGACCTTCCTCCTCTCTCCCCCACCCCTTTCCTTCTCACCCGTATTTTTTCTCCCCCTCTCAGTGTTTCCGTCAGCAAAGCGACAGGTGGTATTTGCTGGCGTGTGTGTGTGTGTGTGTGTGTGTGTGTGTGTGTGTGTGTGTGTGTGTGTGTGTGTGTGTGTGTGTGTGTGTGTGTGTGTGTGTGTGTGTGTGTGTGTGTGTGTGTGTGTGTGTGTGTGTGTGTGTGTGTGTGCAGTATACTATTTGTGAATGTCTTTATCGTGTGCCAATTTAGCTAAATATAGCATAACAATTGTGCATTTTGTGAGGAAAGCACCAAATTTGGCACACTAGTAGCCTAACATATTATGAACACATTTGGATATTGGGCCATCTCAAATTCAGCCGCTGATGGCTGTGGTAGCCATTTTCCACTGCCATCAAAAATTTTGAGATGGCCCAATATCCAAATCTGTTCATAATATGATAGGCTATTAGTGTGACAAATTTGGTGCTTTCCTCACAAAATGCACAATTGTTCTGCTAAGTTGCCCCACTATTACAGCTATGGAGGAACTCCACTAAGGGTTTGAAACAGTAAAGGGCTTACCCTGGTAACCTTTCTTGGTTGCTTTATGCAGCTTCTTTGCCGAGAAGAGCATAGGAGTCGACGATATATTTATGTAATCCTGGCCACCTGGGTTTAATTGATGAGGTGAGAGCTGATTGTTTATTCCCTCCATTCACAGGTGAGATATGTGGGTGGGTCTTTCTTTATCATTTATCAGCAAATACCATCCGTCGCTTCACTAATGGGGGAATAAAGAGGGGAGGGGGAGGAGAAAAAGGGGGAAAACAGAGAGAGGGGTGGTGGAGAGAAAGGGGGGAGTGGTGGTGGAGAGAAAGGGGGAGGGGTGGTGGAGAGAAAGGGGGAGGGTGGTGGAGAGAAAGGGGGAGGGGTCGTGGAGAGAAAGGGGAGGGGTGGTGGAGAGAAAGGGGAGAGGGGTCGTGGAGAGAAAGGGGGTGGAGAGAAAGGGGGTGGTGGTGGAGAGAAAAGGGGGGAGAGTGAAGAGGTGGAGTGGAAAGGAGAGAGGAGGGAGAAAGGAGGGGAGGGAGGAGGGAGAGGAGGGTGAGGAGGGTGAGGAGGGTGAGGAGGGGGAGGAGGCAGGAGGGGAGGGGAGAGAGGAGGAGGAGGAGGGAGGAGGAGGAGGGGAGAGAGGAGGGGGAGGGGAGAGAGGAGGGAGGAGGGGGAGGAGAGGGAAGAAAGGGAGGGGAGGGAGGAAGGGGAGGGTGGGAGGAAGGGGAGGGGAGGGAGGAAGGGGGAGAGAGAGGAGGGAGGAGGGGAGAGGGAGGAGGGGTGGGGGAGCGAAGAGGGTTGGGGGAGCGAGGAGAGGTGGGGGAAGGGAAGATAGTGTGAAGTGAGAGGGAGGGGAGGCAGACATGCGTTGGAGCGTTAATAGTGATACATACTGTCTCATCAAAATGATTCTGCATGGAATATCAGTGAAGATAGAAACAAAATAACGTCTGAAATCCATTTTCTCCTGGTTATATTATAAACACGATCCAGAGACAAACACCACCTGGACACATGACATCCAGAGACAAAACCCGCCAGATGCATCTGTAGCCAAGCCATCCCGACACAAACACTGCTTGGACACATCTGAAGACAAGCTCCTGTCTGCACGCATCTGGAGACATACTCCCGTCCGGATATAAATACTGCCCAGAGAAAAATACCGCCCGGACACGTCCAAAGACAACGTCCGGACATAAATACCACCTGTATATATCCAGAGACAGAGAGAGACAGAGAGAGAAAGGAGGAGAGAAAGGAGGAGAGTCAGGTATGGGAGCATGCGCCAGAGCAGCGCGTCGCTGCGTCCACTTTCCGCCGGTACTCCATGGGCCTCCGTCTGGCCATCCCCCAGGTAGATGCCAGGCCCATCCCCATCTCCTTGAGATGTTAATCAACCTGCTGCAACCACGAGGTACTTGGTCGGCCCGTTGGGCTCCTCCACTCATGAGACTCCCTCGCTGAGAGAATCTGATGAGCAGGATCAGCGTCAGGAAAACGAGCCACATGTCCATACAGCCACAACTGACGCTCACGGACTATGCAGATAACAAATCTCATCCGAGTCTCTCTCAGCAACCGCTCGTTGGACACAAAATCTGACCAGCGATAGCCAAGGATTCTCCGAAGAGACCTGGTACCAAAGGAATTAAGTCTCCATCTAGGATCCCTGGTCAGAGTCCAAGTCTCGCATCCATAGAGCAAGACTGGAAGTACCAAGGACCTGAAGACTCGGACTTTCGTCCTCCCGCACAGGTACCGGCAGTGCCACACCCCATGATCCAGTGAATCCATGACTCCCAGGCCCGACCCAGACATCTATTGACCTCTGACTCACAGCCAGCAGAGACATGAATATCACTGCCAAGGTAAGTGAATCTCGCCACGACCTCAACATCCTCACCACAAACAGGCATGGATCGAAACGAAGATCCAGGCTTTCAATGACATCTTGGATGCTGCTGTCCTGTTTGTGGTGAGGATGTTGAGGTCGTGTTGAGGAAGAGAGTGTTGCACTGTATTGGAAGGGGGTAGAGTGAGTAAGGATGGGACAAAAAGAGGAGTGGGGGTAAGGGAGTGAACAGAGATAATATTGTGCTTTATGAAACACACACACACACACACACACACACACACACACACACACACACACACACACACACACACACACACACACACACACACACACACACACACACACACACACACACACACACACACACACGTACTTGGTCGATATGGGCAATTTTTCGGGAATTGGCAGGTTGGAGACTAGAGTACTTACTGTATACAACCCAAAAACCTTGAGGAGCTTTCACCGAAAAACAATGTTGAATTTATATGGATGTTTCAGGGATATTGTTACGGATTTGGAAGCCTTTTGCACACAGACAGCAGTCCCCGCAGTTCAGTTATTTTGATAAGTATGTGTTTATAGTTAGGGTCCCGTCCCTTATGTCTCATGGGAATTTCATGTGTGCGCTGCGGGTTTATTTTTTGTTAGTTTTTTTTTTACAACAGTGGCACTGTCGCCTCGCTCCACCGACGCCATAGCACACATGTTTCTGGCTGCGGATGTGCGTGGGACCCCTCGCTCCAGAGCCGACTCCACCCACGAGGAAAAGGGCACGCCCTTCGTCCAATCAGGAGGCTCATCGCCTCAGATCAGGACTCCACCCAGAAGGGTGGGAGTTGCTCCGCCTACCGTGGGCCTGTCCAATGAGGGACGGCCAGCAAATCACGCGACGCAACCGTCCAATCAGGAGGCGAGTGGCCAGGGAAGAAATCCCTCCCACCTCAGGAGAGAGAAGAGTGGAGTCATCGTCTAGAGGAGAGTAGGGTCGCTGTCATCGTCTTTGCTCTTGGCCCCTTGGTCTGCCGTCGTGGTCGTCTGCAATCGTGGGCTGTGGTCTTTTGTGGGGCTCCTCGTGGTGGTGGTGGTCGAGCAGCCAGGATCGTGGGCTCGTGGATTCTGGGTTGTGGGTTCGAGTCCCACCGTGGTGGGTTGGAGTTGGTGTGACCACACGAGGCGGACAGGTACCCGGCCAGGATCTGTCCCCCCAGCTGAACTATCCTCCTCGGCTGAGGGGTCCAATAAAGACCCGACAGGGTCCGTTTCTATTTTGTGTGTGTGTGTGTGTGTGTGTGTGTGTGTGTGTGTGTGTGTGTGTGTGTGTGTGTGTGTGTGTGTGTGTGTGTGTGTGTGTGTGTGTGTGTGTGTGGAGCCAGTCTATAAGTAGCAATTGTTAAAGTGCCTTGTACATTACTTGCATTCCTTCTTGATTTAATCAGTTTAACTCTGCTCTTTTTGTGCTCCCCTGCCCCATTATAAATAAACCCCCCAATTGTTCAATGTACCAGCTCGTTGTGCTTTCTATGATTGACCCAGCACGTTTCATGCTTGAGAACCAGTAAGCCGATTTGGCTGCAAGTTGTCGTTTGGACCGATGGACTTTGGTAATTCCGCTCGGTTACACCGGCCAAGGTCGCGAGACGGTTCGACAGAGTCCGTTGAGGGTGTGACTTCTCTGGTAATTTGACGACGTGGGTATTTAGGTATATTGAAATTTGGCTATTAACCCTACCCCACGCTGTCAGGGAATTGGCGAGCATGGTCCTTAAGTGACCTGTAACCTTCGGAGTTGTCCGAAGGTTACGACCTGCAATTCCTGGTGTTCGGTGAGAGACGGCTCTACTGCTCCACCTGGTGGTCGTCCTCGCCACCGACCCCCGGCCCACAACAGTATCACCACAAACATTCGTCTTGATAAACAACTACATATGATGGGTGGAAAAAGAATTGGCTCCATAATTTCTAAAACACGTGAATCTGGCAAACGGCTCTTTAATCAAGTGTTATTTCACAACTCGCTGAGGATGATGGAACACGAACCACTCGCTCAGGATGACGAAGCACGAACCACTCGCTCTGAGTGATGTGGCGAGTCTAAAGAGTCCTAAGTGAGTGAATGCTTTGCTCGAATGATGTGGCGCGGTCCTGCTTTTGACTGAAGGGTGCTCAGCAAGTGGTTTAAGCACTCAAGCAATCACTCCAATTGTTGAGAAGAAACGGCTGGCCAAGCTGTGGCTGCATACCTTATCGTGTCCCTTTAACTTTAAAGTCGGTCTTCACGGTGCACGCAGCAGTTAAAGAAATAAAATGAATTTGTTCAAATGATGACTTTATCCACAAAAGACTTGCAGTTTATGCAGAACAACCCTGGAGACGTCGCAAAGTTTAATTGCCCGTGAAATAAACATTACAGATAATAATTATCTGCCATGTTGCCTGCTCGTCACGTGGTACATCTTTCACAGTCTGCGCAAATGTTATAACTTTGTTTTGAAACATGTTTTAAACCAGATTTGCTTTGATTCCCTGTAGAGCACTTCACAAAACCTCCGAAAATATAGACACAGATCTGACACACGCTTTGGATGAGCAGTCCCTCTTGGGGGGGGGGGGGGTGGGACAGGGTGCAAGGACAAGCAGTGAATGCATTAAATCATTTCGCTCAATGAAGCAGGTTAATTTTGGCACGTCCTTAAATCTTTTGTTCTCTCAATATAATTCTCCAAACAGTGGAAAAAGATAAGTTTAATGATTTGGAAATTTCACTTCTTTATGTGTATATATGGAGAAGGAGGGAACATCGCCTCGCTTGCTTAAACTAAATAGGTATATCGGCTTAGTTATAAGACTTGTTATTTCTTTAAATTATCAGATTTCCGGATGATATCCGATCCTCACATCCAAAATAATATTTCGATGACAATACTTTAATTAGTCCGTGAGAGCAGATCGTGGGAAACCGTATCATATAAACTATAAAGCATGAAATCGCTCCAAGCTCCTAATTTGAAAACTATAGTATTTACAAAAGTGAAGTACACAACGATTCATAGTTATGATGAACAGGCATTCGATATGAGTAAGGAAAGTGGAAAAAAAAACCAACTTAATCGTTAACAAATCGTTGCGGCCTGTTCCAAGTCAAGGCGTGGTTGATGTGTTAGTCGCGTCAGTGTTACATCGCTTGGATAAACGTTAAGCTCGGCATCACGCCTGTCAGCATTAATTGGTGGAGGTTAAAAAAAACATCCCACGGTGTCCTTTCACTGGGAGTCGGCAAGCTATCTCCCAAACCGTGAACAAATTGCTGCACAGCAACTGCTCCCTCAACAAATAATGTTAATCGCAGCCACGTGCTGCTTAGTGCAGAAGAAGAAGAATAAGAAGAATAAGAAGAATAAGAAGAATAAGAAGAATAAGAAGAATAAGAAGAATAAGAAGAATAAGAATAAGAATAATAAGAATAAGAATAAGAATAATAATAAGATGACCTGTATGTACAGTATTACATACTGTATGACTCGTGGTCACGGTAAGCTGAATGCTCGAAGCTTATCTTGGAGTGACGAATACTTTTTATAATTCCCAAGGTTTTTATTTTAAATTATCCTTTGACTTTTTGATTTGCTTCCTCTCAAGGCTGAAAAAAAAATATTTCAAAATTTCAACAACAACAACAACAACAACATTATTAAGTGACGTAGGCCTGACGTACTTCCTTTGTAACTCGCCGGGTTTGAAGCCGGGCCTCTTCGTGTGAGCATGGAAGCTTGTGTGGCGCTTCTTCGCCGAGAATTCCCCAGTATCGACGTCGAGGTGTTTGATTACGTGAAAGGTGTGCGAATGTTTGTACTCTCAGCGTGTTTGTCTCTTTTTACACCCCGGTTTTCGCCCGCTGGTCTGCTCTGGTTTTTTTTTTTTTTACCTCACCGGTGTCTATTGGATGAGCTCGTTCATTATTATTGAGCAATATACATACTGTACTGTGTTCACCTCGAATCCCATAAAAATCATTTGTATTGAAAAAATTGTTTAATTACTCCAAAGTTACTGATTTATATATTGGCAGATTTAGTTATGACAACATATTCCTCTCAGATGTCGTGTTATATTTGATTATTTTTGCTCAAAATTTAAAAAAAATAAAAAAAAATGTTGGAGTGTATTCCAGTATTTTATACGTATTGTTTTTTTTTCTTCTTGTGTATTCTTGTCATCATCATGTTATTATTCTGTTTTTTTGTCATATTCTTATTCTTATTTTCTTGTCATCTTCTTCTTCTTCTTCTTCTTCTGTTTTCTTCGTCTTCTTCTTCTTCTGTTTTCTTCGTCTTCTTCTTCTTCTGTTTTCTTCTTCTTCTTCTTCTTCTTCTGTTTTCTTCTTCTTCTTCTTCTTCTTCTTCTTCTTCTTCTTCTTCTTCTTGTCTTCTTCTTGTCTTCTTCTTCTTCTTCTTCTTCTTCTTCTTCTTCTTCTTCTTCACAGTTATGTCATGCTATGTTGTATTTCAGGGGTGCTTGAGGGCAGCTCTGAAGAGTTCCAAGGCTGGGAGGATGTGTTTGAGGCTGTGGGTGGATTCCTGCAGGAAGGCTGTGAAGAAGCTCGGCACCCGGATGACATCCAAGATGTCTGCCAACAGCTATTCGACCAACTAAACGTGTACGTTTGACAATATTTGTCTTGTGGACACTTGCCAAGCATCTCAAAGTGTTTCACTTCACTTTCCCGGCTCATTATTTTAGAAAGTGCTAATTGCACCAGACTCTGGCGTAGTACTGACTGGATCTTCATGACCCTTCAAACTATAGACCTGTTGGTCTGACCTCTTGTGTGGATCTTCCTGGATCTTCATGACCCTTTAAACTGTAGACCTCTTCGTCTGACCTCTTGTGTGGATCTTCGTGACCCTTTAAATTATAGACCTGTTAGTCTGACCTCTGTTGTATACATGATAATTGAGAAGATTGTTAGAAAATCTCTGGTACAACACCTGGAGCACAACAACCTTCTCAGTGACAAGTGTCACGGTTTTCAAGTCAGTATATCCTGTTGCACACAACACTCAGAAGTTCTCAAGCATTGGTAAAGAGAGCTGGATGATTGACACAGCAGACAGTATTTATCTGGACTATGGCAAAGCCTTTGACAGCATTCCACACAAACACCTTCTACACAAACTCAAATCCTATGGTGTTCAGGGCAGCGTATGAAGATGGATAGAAGCATACTTGATTAAATGAACACAAATGGTTGTGGTAGGATGTCAGAATATAGCTCGGTGATGAGTGCCATTCCAGAAGGCAGTGTTTTGGTCCCAGTGCTGTTTATCATTTTGATCAATGACCCCACAGGTGTTGTAGATTCTGAGCGAAGACTGTTTACAGACGACACAAAACTGCATTTTATAATGTGCTTGATACCCAGGTTGAAGTTGAATCCCTGCAAGAAGATATGAATGCAGTTACACGGTGGTCCCGAAAATGGCGGCTTCCATTCAATGAGAATAAATGTGAAGTGGTCCACTCGAGGAGAAGCAACCATAAGTTTTCCTGTACCATAGAAACTGATTCAGGCAAAAGTGAAATGGAGAAGGAAGAAAGAGATTTGGGTGTTTTGTTTGATACAAGTTTGTTATTCAGCTCTCATGCTGCAGATATAGCGAGGAGAGCGAATATGAAACTCGGAATAATCAAAAGATCATTCTCACCATTGGGGAAGAAAAGGCTGCTCCAATTGTATAAAACTAGTAAGACAAACATTTGAATATTGTATCTCAGTATGGTTCCCAATACTGCCTATAAGAAGGATGAAGACCGATTTGAGAAAGTCCAACAGAGGGCAACCAGGCTCTTGCCAGATTTCAGACACCTTGAGTATTCTGACAGACAGCACTGAATCTACCTCCACTGGTCTACAGGAGACGATGAGCGGAGCTCAACCAGATATTTAAGACGATGCAAGGAATTGATTGACTTGATGACCATAAATTATTTGAAATGAACGAGAACTCAAGAAGCAGAGGCCATATAAAGAAAGTGAGGAAGATGCATTGCAGAATGACACGAGAAGGGCACCCGGTGGAGAGCATACCCCCGCCACATAACATCTGATCCATGAGAACATATCAGGCTCAATACATTTTTTTTAAATATCATGCTTGAATGTAGTTTTTGGCCCCATCTCTCAATGGTGAAGAATCACTGAAAAAATTCCAGTATCCGAATCCGGATCTTCACCAAAATGGAATTAGTTCGTCCTTGTCACACACCCAAGCTGCCCACCAAATTTAATCCAGATCTGTCCACTAAATTTTTGAGATATCCTGCACACAGACAGACAGAGCGGGGTGAAACCATAACCTACAACACCTTCGGTGGCAGAGGTACATTAATTCGGCAAAATACTTTCTCTGTGAGGAGTATAAACAATTGGAATGGGCTTCTTGAATATGCCATAAAACAACCCCCATCAACCAATTCAAGTCTGCATTGGAGAAGCACTGGGCCAAGCATCTGTTGAAATGCAGCCCTGGGGCGTTCCATGTCATGTGTACACATTTTTCAGTGAAATTTTGTCACATCGTCTCAGATTTCACTCTTTTTTTGTGTAAGTGTTTGTATCCACGGTAAAACATTATGTGTCAATTTTCAGACCTGGGGGACCATTTTAGCCCCCCAAATTTGGGCGCCCCCGGTTGACCAACAATCTTCCAGTGGCCATATCACAGGTTGTAGTGGTCTGATTTGGATGATCTTGGTATCAAAATGCTCGTAAAAGCGAGATCTTTCGAATATCGTAAAGTAAAATCACTCAAACGGTAATTCAAAAAGTTATAGTTTGGGGTGCCCTTTGACCTTGGGCCCCCGCCCCGACCCAAACCGATGATCCCGATTTTATTTATTTATTTATTATTATTTTTTTTAGTGTGAGAATACCCCTTCATATACTCCAACACCTCAGCATAAATTAAAATGGGATCTCAATGGGTTCAAGTGTGATGATTGTTTTATTGTTCGGGGTCCACATATCACTAATTCTTGATTCGACATTGGGCGACGTTTGCCGTCATCGTTCCAATGACGTCACCTGCTGGCAGGCGACTTTATGTCTGAAATTGACAATCATCTCTGGATTATTATATATATATGTATGTATAAAAACCTATGCCAAATCATTATGCGGACAACAAAACGAATTTCCATACCGGATCGGTCGAGGCCTGGGTTATCAACGACTGCCACCGGGACCGGTGGTCAGCAGGGTACCAGTGGAAATTGTGCTACTGCTGGGCGAAGGAGGAGAAGGAGAAGGAGACGGGGAAGGCAAGTCCGGAGGCAGTGGGAGAGGGGGAAAGGGTAGAAGTGTGGAGGTGAGAGTTGGAACTCTGAATGTTGGGACGATGACTGGCAAAGGGC
Source organism: Eptatretus burgeri (assembly GCF_056783735.1). Lineage (NCBI taxonomy): Eukaryota > Metazoa > Chordata > Myxini > Myxiniformes > Myxinidae > Eptatretus > Eptatretus burgeri. Next base: position 88,751,113 of record NC_140970.1, on the reverse strand, counting down.
GAGAGTTGGCTGATATGATGGAGAGAAGAAAGGTGGACATACTGTGTGTCCTAGAGACCAAGTGGATGGGGAGTAAGGCTTGGAGCATTGGAGGTGGTTTCAAACTGTTCTACCATGATGTGGATGGGAGGAGAAATGGTGTCAGGGTAATCCTGAAGGAAGATTATGTCAAGAGGGTATTGGAGGTGAGGAGAGTGTCTGACCGAGTGATGAGTGTGAAGTTGGAAATTGAAGGGGTGATGATGAATGTCATCAGTGCATATGCCCCACATATGGGGTGTGAGATTGAGTATAAACAAGATTTCTGGAGTGAGTTAGATGAAGTGGTGGAGAGTGTATCCAAGGATGAAAGAGTGGTGATTGGAGCAGATTTCAATGGGCATGTTGGGGAAGGGAATAAAGAGGATGAGGAGGAGATGGGTAGGTACGGTCTCAACAAGAGAAATGTGGAAGGGCAAATGGTGGTAGAGTTTGCAAAAAGAATGGAAATGGCGGTGGTAAATACGTATTCCAAGAAGAAGGAGGAACACAGGGTGACTTACAAGAGTGGAGGAAAGTGCACACAGGTGGATTACATCTTAAGCAGGAGATGCAACCTGAAAGAGATTAGAGACTGTGAGGTGGTGGCAGGGGAGAGTGCAGCTCGACAGCATCGATTGGTGGTCTGTAGGATGATTTTGGAGGTGAGGTTGAGGAAGAGAGTGAGGGCTGAACCAAGGACCTGAAGGAGGAAGACTGTTGCGTGGAATTTAGGGAGGAGGCGAGACAGGTGTTGGATGGTGGTAAAGATGGGTGCGATGATTGGGCAACTACAGCAGAAGTGGTGAGGGAGATAGCTGGGAAGGTACTTGGTGTGACATCTGGACAGAGGAAGGAAGATAAGCAGACTTGGTGGTGGAACGAGGAAGTACAGGAAAGTATAAGGGAGAAGGGGTTGGCGAAAAAGAAGTGGGATAGTCAGAGAGATGAATAACGTAGGCAGGAGTACATAACAAGGAGTGGTGGTGAAAGGCAAAGAGAGTTGGCAAAGAAAAAGGCATATGACGAGCTGCATGAGAATTTGGATACAAAAGAAGGGGAAAAGGATTTATACCGTTTGGCAAGACAGAGGGACCGAGCTGGGAAGGATGTGCTGCAGGTTAGGGTGATAAAGGACGTAAATGGGAATGTGCTGACGAGCGAGGAGAGTGTGTTGAGAAGGTGGATGGAGTACTTTGAGGAGCTGATGAATGAAGAAAATGAGAGAGAAGGTTGGAAGAGGTGGAGATAGTGAATCAGGAAGTGGGGTGGATCAGCAAGGATGAAGTGAGGACTGCGATGAAAAGTGGAAAGTCGGTTGGCCCAGATGACATACCAGTGGAGGCATGGAAGTGTTTAGGAGAGATGGCAGTGGGGTTGTTAACCAGATTGTTTAATAAAATCTTGGAAAGTGAGAGGATGCCGGAGGAGTGGAGATCAAGTGTTCTGGTTCCGATTTTGAAGAACAAGGGTGATGTGCAGAGCTGTGGAAATTACAGAGGGATAAAGTTGTTAAGCCACACCATGAAGTTGTGGGAAAGAGTAGTGGAAGCTGGGTTGAGAAGAGAGGTGACTATTTGTGAGCAGCATTATGGGTTTATGCCAGGAAAGAGCACCACTGATGCGATGTTTGCTTTGAGAATGTTGATGGAGAAGTATAGGGAAGGCCAGAAGGAGTTTAATTGTGTGTTTGTTTGGTTTAGAGAAAGCTTATGATAGGGTGCCAAGAGAGGAGTTGTGGAATTGTATGAGGAAGTCGGGAGTGGTGGAGAAGTATGTGAGGATTGTGCAGGATATGTATGAGGACAGTGTGACAGCGGTGAGGTGTGCGGTAGGAATGACGGACCGGTTTAATGTAAAAGTGGGATTGTACCAAGGATGGACTCTGAGCCCTTTCCTGTTTGCAATGGTGATGGACAGGTTGACGGACGAGATCAGACTGGAGTCTCCATGGACTATGATGTTCGCGGATGACATCATGATCTGTAGGGAGAGTAGGGAGCAGGCTGAGGCAAGCCTGGAGAGGTGGAGGTACGCACTGGAGAGAAGGGGAATGATAGTCAGTCGGAGTAAGACGGAGTACATGTGCGTAAATGAGAGGGAGGGTGGTGGTATGGTGCGATTGCAAGGAGTTGAGGTGGGGAAGGTGGATGGGTTTAAATACTTGGGATCAACTGTCCAAAGTAACGGAGAGTGTGGGAGAGAAGTGAAAAAGAGAGTGCAGGCAGAATGGAGTGGGTGGAGAAGAGTTGCAGGAGTGATTTGTGAGAGAAGGATAGCTGCAAGAGTGGAGGGGAAAGTATATAAGACTGTGGTGAGACCAGCAATGTTGTATGGTTTGGAGGTGGTGGCGTTAACAAAAAGACAGGAAGCGGAGCTGGAGGTGGCAGAGTTTAAGATGCTGCAATTCTTGTTGGGAGTGACGAGGATGGACAGGATCAGGAATGAGTATATTAGAGGGACAGCGCAGGTAGGACGGTTTGGAGACAAAGTGAGAGAGGCGAGATTGAGATGGTTTGGACATGTGCACAGAGGGAAGCGGAGTATATCGGGAGAAGGATGCCAAAGATGGAGCTGCCAGGCAGGAGGAGATGAGGAAGCACCAAACGGTGCACGGGCTGCACCAATGCAGTCCCCGTGAGCGGCTGCCTGCAGGGCAGTCCCTACAAAAAACTGAATGGGCACCGACGCAAGCAAACACAAAAATGAATGGTGCACGTGCTGCATCGATGCAGTCCCCGTGTGCAGATGGATGGATGGATGCAAAACACGGTGCACGGGCTGCTCAATGCAGTCTCCGTGTGCGGCTGCCTGCAGGGCAGTCGCTGCAGAATACTGGATGGGCACCGACGCAAGCAAACACAATGGTCAGCGGGGCTGCCTGCAGGGCAGTCCCCGCAACTTGCGTGATGATCCTGGCGCACATGGTAATGGATGGACACAGTGCAAACACAAGGGCTAGCAGGCATGGTTCCAAGGCAGAGGCAGGCAGACAAGGCATGGCCGGAACAGGCCGCTGTAGCGAAAACAGGCCGGCATACAAAGCTGGCCGGCCTCTTGTCTCGTTGTGGAGGGAGTGCGGTGGTGCCGGCCGGTCTGAAGGCGGGCTCGGACCTAACCTGCTGTCTCGCTCCTGACCTATCGCCTTTGCCTGTCTCTGTCCATACCCACTCCCTTAGTTTGCAAAACCAAATTGAACCCCATATTTTTTTATTTTTTTATTTCCTTCTATATTCGTCTCCCTAATCCCCTTTTCTGTCTGTCGGACTAACCTACCATGTCACCGAGCCTACTCCCAACCCCTATGTTCCCTTCCTGGAGGGGAATAGCGTCCTGTCTTGAGGCCCAATCAAGCCTCAGAATGGCCTCCTCAGATCTCAGCGATCTCACTCCAAAGTGGGTCCAGCGGCCCACAACAAGAGCGAAGGGATGGATGGTGCGGAGGGGTACACTTCCCTATCTACCCGAACATTTATTAACCTTTAACTTACCCCAGGGCTTTCCAAAAGTGCCTGTCGCTTAAACTATTGGTTCTACCAACCAAGATTCCCATCGCCTGTGTTGGTGTCCTCACAAATTTGGGCCTTTCCCTCCAATTTTCCTTCGTACCCTCGCACGGTCTCATGGCTGGGACACGTGGCTCACGAGGCAGGAACCCTCTGCCGATTCTCCAACTATGGCACCCCCTGGGCCCTGCGACTGTCTCTGAGCCTACCAGCTCCCTAAAACTTGGAGTGCGCTCCCTGGCTACTACCCCTCAATGCTCACATGGCAGACTGGCGCCACGGGCCCCTTTCCCCAGATGCATGTGCCCACGACACTGCCCACGTGGCTATTGGCGCCACGGGCCCCGCTTCATGCGGGCCCACCCGTGCCCACTACGCTATCCCGGCCCCTCTTGGACCCTTCGCTTACCGCGGCCGACTAGCCCGGTGCCCGGGGTGCCCACAAAGCGATACTCACCATTCGCAGCCACGCTCCCAGCCTGTCAACAGGACTCGTGCACCCCTCCAAACGGGTTTCGAGCCTACATTCTCACCAGCAGCAAAACGACCTCCATTTTGTCAATTTGACTAACCCACTATCTGACTTTACACTGACCCCGGGGTCCCTTGGGTGGGAATCACTCCTCCCCCCCCCAATCATTCATCGCACCATGCATACCACATTCACTCCATTCACACAGGCCCGCTAGCCCTCACTCATTCATCAAGTACATTCGGTTTCATTCCATTGCTCACATCGCTGAACACTGCCATTCTTCTTCACTAAATCCCTCAGCTACCTCGTGCTCTCTCGTCATCCCTTACAATACAGCACGTTCCTTTTAACACTACGTAGCTAAGCTACGTCCCCTCTACACATTCAAGGTCTGTCTCTGTCTTCAAATCCATTTCCCATACTAAATCTAAACTAAAATCCCTCAAACTAATCCATTCCATGGGCTCCATGAGGAACAAACCAAGGCCCCATGAAGCCGGTCTAACTAACTCTAACCCATCCCCTAACTGGTGCTATTCCTGTGCCCAAGCAAGGGGGTCTTCCACCCCCTTGCCTGGGGAATCGTGTTCACTCGAAGTGGCGAGGCTTGCTTTTATTTTTTTTTTCTTTCTTCTTTTCCTTATGTACCAGCGCGGCAACTCGCATCCTGCGCTCTTTCCCCATGACGTCATGGCAGCTGCTCGTGCTTCGCGCACCTCATCCCTTCTTGGTCGGTAACATCCGGCAGGGATTCCCCTCCTGCCGGATTCCAAACATACGTGCAGCCACGACGTCACCCTCCGCATCCCAAGCAAGCCTCGCGTTTTGAGGGGTTCCCCTCGTGCGCACATGTGCTCTGCTCGTGGAGCTTTACACACACGCTCGCCTGGAGAACCCAGCCGGTCCAAATTCCTATTTCCAGCCGAGCTTCTGTCCGTCTGCGGGATCGGCTTACATCCACCGCGGGCGTTTCCGGACCGGATTTCACTCGCGCAGGCGTGCAGGGGCGCACGCAGCGGCTTTGTGCGAAGCACAGCACGGACCCCGCTCGCGCAGCTGTGCGAATCCGGCACGGTCACCAAAACAGCTACGGCCGCTACTCAGCCCTTGTCCCTCGTCTGGCACTGTCTTCATTGCCATTCAACGCACCCACGTCCACGTGCCATGACGATTACACACCTCTCCACGACACTTTCACTCGACCACGCGGTTCCGTATTCACGCATACCAACCGCCATCTCCCTTTCATACCGTGACCTCAACCACGCGGTTCCTCTCACACACGGCCTTTCAGTCATGCATGCCATTTCACTCACATATGTGGTTTCTTTCACACACGGCCTTTCTCCCACGCGATTCGCGAGTTTCAACACTCATTTCGCCACACTCGTAAACACACACACACACCAGAACAACCATGTTGGGAATTCGCGCTACCACCAGGGGTCCCGGGGCCTCCATACCCCCCAAGCTTCACGTGTACCAGTTCACAGCACTCGCCCCCTCAAACTCGCAAAGCTCGACTGGACCCACCTGGTCGTGATCCGCTTCAAGGGGGCATATTCCCTCCCTTCATTCCTGAAGAAGGCAATCCTGCTGCTTGCACCGGATCACGACACATTCTGCCAGCTCACCCCCATTGTCCCTCACTACCTCTATGTGTGTGTGTTCAAACCAGCATCAAACCAGTTCCCCACACTCGTACCAAGAACAAACTAGAACGGGCACTCATAGAGCGCATACCTTCGCCGCCACTACTTTTTGTTCTTGGTATGAGTGTGGGGAACTGGTTTCATATCAATGGTCTTATGACACAAACCACATATCAAAATGTCATGACCCCCCCCCCCGACTTTCGGGAGCTACGGACTAAACAACAATCAACTCGCGTCGTTTTGGCGAGTCTTCACTCGCAAGCTCGGTGAATACAACGTTTCAACAAGAGAAGGTAATCTCGTTTGATGCTGGTTTCATGCAAATCGAATAAGAATTGATTGAGTTGTGCCGAAAACCGCATATTTTTCAAGGGCGTGACCCCCCCCCCCCGACATTTTACCCCAACCGGTGACATGTGTTATGACGTCATTGTGTCACAAGATTGGGCATTAAATTCTGAATATTTTTGTGCCGGGTTCATGTAAAGCGCACAAGAATTGACCACGTTATGACAAAAACTGCATATTTTTCAAGGTCGTGACCCCCCTGACCTTTGACCCCTAACCGGTAACAAGAGTATTGGCGTCAGTCATATTGCATATCACAAGATGAGGCGTTGAATTCTGAACATTTTGGCGTTAGTTGCATGCAAATTGAATATAAATTGACCGTGTTATCGTAGAAAGACGATTTTGACCTTTTTGTGACCTTGACCTTTGACCCGAACGATCCCAAAATCTAATCAAATGCTTCCTGGCTAATAACCAATCATCCCACCAAATTTCATGCAATTCGGTTTAATACTTTTTGAGTTATACGAATCACAAGATTACAAATAAATAAATAAATAAATACACGCCGACCAAAACATAACCTTTCGCAGAATGCGAAGGTAAAAAAGTAGTGGCGGCGAAGGTATGCGCTCTATGAGTGCTGTTCTAGTTTCTTTTAATTCACCATCTATTTTCCGTGTCTGTTTCCGTGACTCTTTGCCTTTCTGTCACCTCTCTTGTTTCCTTTGTCTCCATTATTATTTCTGCCGTCGTCTCTATTATCATTTCCTCTACCTCCTGCGTTTCTATACATTTTATTTGTTGTCTCTTCGTGTCTAGTTGCTTCTTCCTGGATCATAGTCTGTTTCCTCCTCCGTTTTATTGAATTCATTCTTGACTCGGTCTATCTCTCTCATCTCTGGCAAGACTTCTATTTCCTTCGTCATCTCCCTTGGTGTCTGTTAATTCCGTCACATCGTTCATTACCTCCGTTTCTTGCTTTATTATCTCCCTCGTCTCTACACGTCTGTCACCCCATTTAATTTTTCCCTCTCTGTCACCGTCACCTTTACGGGTCTCGTCCAACACGTCTCCCGAATTATTGTGTCGGCGTCTCTCGTCACCTCTACCTCCCTTAATTTCTCCATCTCCCTCGCGGGACCGACACCATCCACAATCCCTCTCGTCGGTTCGGGGTCTCCGCCATGTGGCGCCGCCATTCTGCACTCCACCGTCCGCGCTTCGTCGCGCGCAATCGCCATTATGTATGCCCTTCGTGCCCGCCTGCAGGCTTCCCCCCATGCGCCGCATTTCACCCCTCATTTCTTTCATTTCATTTTTCATTTGCTGCGCATTTGCATCCATGTTTTTTATTTCTTCCTTCATTTCCTTTTTCATGCCATCCATTTTGTTTTCCATTCTGCACACATTTCCATTCATTTCTTGTGCATTTGTATCCATTTTTGCCAGTATTGCCAATATCTGGGCCATTCTGCTTGAACTCAACGCAACCGATCCGCCCTCATCGGTCACAGTTTCGCTGGGGACCGGGGAAGGATTTTGACTGGGGGGGGGGGGGTGTCAAAAGCCGCCGCCGCCCCCACGCCCATTTCAAGCTCTGCGTCTATTTGTGGGGAAAGTTCAACCTGCATGGCGGCGCTTTCGTCCTGAGCCATAGATTCTATCATTTCCAAATCTATATCTAATTCTAATCCCTCCTGCCCCCGCTCGCCTTGAGCTGCCATTCTGCGTTTCGGTGATAAATTTCCACACTCGGAATTTGATGGAACCGGAGGGTTGCCTCGCACACCCTTGATCCGGTTCCGTTAATTTGTTTTGGAGGCGGGATGGATTTGAATCCCACTCCCTGACAACAGTGTTGTGGTTCTCACCGCGCCGGCGTGCGGACGACCGCTTTTAGCTAATTGCGGCCGCGCGCCCACTGATCGTGGCAATCCAGTCGTAGCTTTCAGATAAACGCGAAATCCAGCTACGGGTGTGTTTTCAACCGCACCGTAAATCAGCCAACTTTTCTGTCCACGCGCGACAGGGTTGATCGCAGAATTGTCGATTTACCTAAGTATTCGGGCAGACACAAATGCCGGGGATTTACACCTCGACCAGGACCCTTACGGACACGAGCCGCTTTAAGCAGCTCTCGCCGTTTGTGATTGCCGAGCGGTTTATTATCGCCAAGCCCCGTCGGACTCGATTATCTTATCGGCTATTAAAAACCAGCTATTATTCCGAACGCAATTACGGAAGCTCAATGGAGGAAGGGATGCAAGGAGCAGGTGAATATTCAAACAATGCCATTTATTTTACACGTATGCACATATGCAAGCAATGGTGGTCGGGACAAGACAGGAGCAAAAAGACATACAGCCGTTGTCTATTTATTAATGTACAGGCACTTAACAATTCTACTTTTCGGACAAGGCACCACAGACATCCATGCAAAACCCCAGAAAGAAAAGACCCGGGCTCGTAAGCCTTTAATATCTGCTCGGAGCCGGGAAGACCAGAAGGCTCTGAGAGACCGAGCAGGCTACCTGCCACCCTCTTGGTGACTCGCTGGGCGACCCTCGATGTCTCTGTCCGAACTCGTCTCGACCCCAACAACGCCTTCAAAAGGTGCCTCCAACGGCGAACCGGCTGGCGACTCCTCTCCGGCTCCGACTCGACCAACTCCATCCAACTGCTCCAGCTCTCCGCACCGATTCCACCGATGTCCTCCCCAATGCTCTCACAACCGCCAACAACTACTCACTCGGCATCCACACGTTCCTTTTTATCGCTCTGGGCGTTCGCCCCGCCCTTCCCGGCACGCGGGGGGTGGGGGGTGGGAGATTCCAGGAGAGTCCGGCTTGGCTCTGTTGTTGTTGCCCAACCGTCATTTCTGAGGGATATCGGGGCGGGAGTTGCTGAGATGCTGTTGTGGAGGTGGCGCTGTGTTGGGGATGGCGTGGTTGTTGAGGTGTCGTTGTTTGTCTGAAAGAGATGTTGGCGGTTGTGGAGAAGGTGGTGAGGTTATGTTCAAAATAAAGATAGAAAAGAATAATACTACCTTAAGTTTGCACAGCCCGGCTCACGAATAAGTCCCGTTTGACATCTGTGGGGAAATCTATCTGGACACACATTTATCGACATAACTGATCTTCGGGGAACCTGAATGGTGTTCTGTGAATTTCCACAACCGTAACAATATATTGCATCATTTACGAAAAAATTATTCTGCCTATTGTGTCTTGATTTTAAGTGTTCATTTTTTGTATACCCATCATCGAATTAAGTTATAAATGGGCTTATCTCAGTTTTTGCATATTTTTCATTAAGCATGGCAACTGAAGATCGAAAGGAGTTCCGAAAATACTGCTGCGATCCGTTCAGCTGCCATAAAACGAAACTAAAAGATCTTCGCAATGTGTCAAATGATATGTTGATGAAATTTTCTTCAAAGGTGAAAAAAGATGACAGACTTTGTACTTCGTGCAGAAAAAAAAAACTTTCTCATTTGGCACCAGAGCGTATTGAAGAATCTTCTTCGACCAGTTCGAAATTATCATCAGAAGGTACTATCGAAGGCATTGCAGAATCTATTTCGACAGATGGGGACGAAGAGGTTTTTGAGCGAGAAGCAGAAGTTGACCTATTAAACCAGTCGTTATCGATGATAGGCGGAAGCCCATTCGACAAACGAAAGGTGGAAAGGAACTCAGGGTACGTTCCTGAAAAGTGAAGTAAAGTGGAAGATTCTATGCGAAAGAAATTGGAACTAGTTGCTGGACCAAGCACTGCGGAGAAAACACAAAATACAGCGTCAAAATGTGATTAAAACTGCATGCCAGAAGTGATCAAAAGCCTGAAAGAAAAATACGTTGTTTCGCGCTGTTCAGAGCAAATACGTATACTGACAATATTTGCTAGGAATATGAGCATCAGATGGATGATGAGTGAATTCAGTTGCTCCCAAGGAATGGCTGTGCAAGCCAAAAATTTAGAGAAAGAAAATGGTGTGCTATCGTCTCCAAATCCCAAACAGGGTAAAATATTGCCTGACGAAGTGAAATCCGCCGTAACCAAATTTTACCGAAGTGATGAAGTCGGCCGAATAATGCCTGGAAAAAAGTAACCAAAAGTGCCTGGTACTAAACAATCTCGAGGAACTGTTTCAGAAATTCAAAGAGATGAACCCTGGCTTGAAAGTTGGATTCGCGAAGTTCGCCATGCTCCGTCCCTCAGAGTGTGTCTTGGCCGGTTCAGGCGGTACACACAGTGTATGTGTATGTACGATACATCAAAATGTGAAACTCATGATGTTTGGTTCCAAAATGCCACAGATAGCCGAACTTCCTTGCTATCATCATGTGATAGCACACATAGTTTGTAACCCAGCACAACCGGCATGTTATTTCAGAACTTGTGAAAGTTGTCCATCAATTGAAGACTTCAAAACTGAGCTACTGAGTGCTTATGAACTAGAGAATATTGATGAAATTCAATTTAAATGGTGGACATCCACTGACAGAGCTGAACTGAGCTCCATGGACCTGCCTTTGGAAGAATTCATTAATTGGGTGGTCGCTAGACTACCCTGATTCTCATTTATTCCGTCTGTCTGTATGTTTGTATGTTTGTTTGTATGTAATGGACAGCTCTGGAGGCCAGAGGAGTCAACTGATTTTGATGAAACTTGACAGGTAGGTTCATACCAGGATCTAGTTCTATGCTTTTGAGCACCGTTGCTATGGACGCCACCATTGCCTAGCAACGGGACTTTGAATTTTTTGAAAAATCCTAAATTAATTTTTACAAAAATCTGCTTCCACGCTTTTATGCGCACTATAATCAACCTTTGTCAAAAATTTTCAGCCCGATTTGTCAAAAACTGTATGACTAGTATGCAATTATGTAGTGACCACCCATGTCCCCTACCGTCTTGTCAATTCTGTGAATGCGCGGTGAAATTAGTGAGACACGACTTCATTGCCAAGGCCCAATCTCAGTTTCTGAAAAATAAGAAAGACGAAACCGGTGAAGGAGAATTTGTCATTATTGGAGACTTCTCGGAGAACTATTCGTTTGTCGTACAGGATGCAGCCCAAGGATTCCATTGGAACTGCTCTCAAGCGTCAATTCACCCCTGGGTTTACTATTTCAAATCGGACGATGGCAAATGAAACCACGATTCGTTCACGATTGTATCAGAATGCAATACTCACAACGTTGTCTCAGTCCACCTCTTCCAAAGAATGCTCATTGAACACTTGAAATCTAGCTTTGGAAATGTAAAGAAGCTTTACTATTTCTCAGACGGTTGCGCTGGCCAATGTAAGAATTGCAAAGCCTTCATAAACCTATGTCGTCACAAATCAGAGTATGGTATTGATGCAGAATGACATTTTTTGCCACAAGTCATGGCAAGGGCCCTTCAGATGGCGTGGGAGGTACAGCCAAACGAGAAGCAACACGTGAGAGCCTGCGTAGACCTTACGACAGTCAAATTATTTCTCCAAAAGATCTTTTCACCATTGCTGAAAATGGTTTGAATGAAAGGAAGTTCGGTTACGGGATCCAAGAGGCGTATGACGAGGAAGAACGAAATCTGGAAGAATGGTTAAAAACGGCCAAAACCGTAGCTGGAACTCAAAAACTTAATGCTTTCATCATATTTCTGAAACTGCTCTTCAAGTACGCGAATTCAGCCTTGGTGAGGAACACCGTATTGAGTCAGCTATTTCAAAATCAACACCAACTTTTAATGGGAAACTCTCAGGTTATGTCACAGTGCACTATGATGGAAAATGGTGGCTTGCCTGCATCATGGAAGCCTTTCAGGACACTCATGAAGTGAAAGTGAATTTTCTTCATCCAAACGGGCCCGCAAATAGTTTATTTTTTCCTGACATTGAAGATCACTGCATTTTAGACATTTCTGATATACTTCTTTCCGTAGAACCAAAAACTGCTACAGGTAGAACCGACAATCAGTAAAAAAGAAACACAGCTATCGAATAAAAATTGGTTGGCAAAAAATCTTGACTATAATATGCGAGGATAAACTCTTACTCTTACTAGTATCGCTTCCAGTTCCTGCATGTGGAAAATTTATGTACAATATACTGATATAGTGTATTGGAAATCTTGTGTTCAAATATTGTGCTATGTATTGTGTGTCCAGCACCCGAGTCCCCGAACAATAAAACCATCATCGCACTTGAACTCATTGAGATCCCATTTTCATTTATGCTGAGGTGTTGGAGTATATGAAGGGGTATTCTCACACGAAAAAATCGGGATCATCAGTTTGGCTGGGGAGCGGGGGCCCAAGGTCAAAGGACGCCCCAAACTATAACTTTTTGAATTACTGTTTCGGAGTGATTTTACTTTACGCGATTTGAAAGATCTTGCTTTTACGAACATTTTGAAACCAAGATCAGCCACATCGGACCACTACAACCTGTGATATGGCCTCTGGAAGATTGTGGGGCAGCTGGGGGCGCCCAAATTTGGGCGGCCCCTAAAATGGGCCCACAGGTCTAAAAGTTGGTATTTTGAGTTTTTTCACCCAAGTGAATAAATGACCAACATATGGGGAGAAAATGAGGTATTAGTGTCGGGAGGGTGTGTACACTTGACATGGAATGTCCCCCCCCTGAACGATAATCCAGTGGAGTAAGTAATGAGGGGCAAATAAGCATCGCATCACATCTCTAAATCCAGTAAGTAATCCTTCGAGTCTGCGGTTAGAAGTTTGAACCCGACCCTGGCCAAGTCATACCAAAGACTGCTTCCTTGCTTGATGCTTAGCATTACAAAAGAATCGAGCACAGACCAACAATCATTGCACAGCCTTGATGAGCCGAATGGCCTTCTCCTGTGTTGAAGTTCCTCCACCACCGAAGGTGGATGTAGGTTGTGTTTTAACCCCTGTTTGTCTGTCTGTTTGTTTGTCTGTGAGCACGATATCTCAAAAACTTATGAATAGATTCGGATGAAACTTGGTGGACAGATTGAGTATGTGACGAGGACGAATTGAGTGGATTCACCGGAGTTATTGGCAATATCTGACTTCGTGATTGAGATACACAACAGGGACCAAGTTTGTAATGCAAGTGTGTTTGTATGTGCAGGTCTGGTGAAAGAGTTGGCCAGAGCAGTTGTACCCTACTCAATACACCGATCCAACTGAGTGATCTTGCACGAGGCCTTGGTATGTGATGTCTGCATGGAAGTTATCCAAAAGCGACAACAATGATTGCATTAACGATAAAAATTGCTGAAATATGATGGCCAGTCATCTCATTGCAAGACTGTTGGTTGTCTTTTAATGTCTTTGAAAGAAAATGTCAAATTTTTTTTCTTTCCTATTCAATTATTGCTTGTGTACTCTCAGATGTGAGAAGGGAGAGTGGAACGACCATAATGGAGGTGAAGAAGGAACCGACCATGGTGAGTTTGCTTGGAGAGGCAGAGAAAATGAATGGACGGAAGAATTGTTCTCCCGCTTATCATCTGTTGTGAATTTCTAGGTGAATGTAAAAAGGTTGGAGAAGGCTGAGGCAAGGCTGCGAGTAAAGCAGGAGCGTCGTGCGGAGCGTGATTGCGACACGACACCCAACTTCATGTGAGTCGCCCCAGTCTGCATTCCCTTTTTTGTTGTTTTTTTGTGGGGAGGGGTTTTCAATTTGTTTTTTTAAGGGAAAATAATATTTTCCTTGTTAAATGAGTCCAATGTTTGTTGATGACATTGCTAATTTTCATTAGTTATGGAAGCCCATATTGCTATTCCTCACTCTTCTGGCACAGTTGACAAACGGCATTGTTTTCGCGTCAGTAGATCCTGTTTTGATTGAAGATTAATGGATTGTTATAATCCGGCTGTTTTATTGAGGGCCTGGACGTTTGTGTCACAGAAACTATGCTTTGTTTGAATCTTTATTGCTGTTAATGTTGTCTCTGCTCTCAACAATGTTGGACAGAATTTCTGATCAGGCCACGGCAAGTCAGGCCATTAATAAGAGAGAGAGCAAGCTGGATGCTTCTGGAAAAAACAAGACGTATGATGTACGACTTGAAAACTTTGACTTGGCCTTCGGAGAGCGGTGGGTGGTCTTTACTTTATTTATTTATTTATTTATTTATTATAATGAGGAAAAAAAACAAATGGTGACATTAAGGCTTGGGAATGAACATATCTCAAGAAATGGGAATGATCACATTATGCAACCCAACTGGACTGTGTTTTAAAACAACAGCGACACCTACTCTTATTTGTAGAAGAATAGTGATAATGTGATTCATTCGATGGATTTCATTGCATTAACTACTGTGCAGTTGGCAGCTTATAACAATGTTAACAACGGTGGAACGGTGTTGTTGCCGCACGGATCGGACAACTCCAAAAGCCCGGCGTGTCTATCAAAAGACAATGGACGCCATAATACAACACTCATCTCCTGCCGGATCTTCGTGCCCAGGGTCGGTTTACTGTACCTGTCAGATGAATGAAGCAGACGGGGAATTGCGCCTGCGACTGTGTAATGGATACTAATTGGCCGAGCTAACCAATGTTATGCGATGCACTCTATCGTCTGTTGTTTCAATTATTCACTTGGGCCAAATTCCCCAGGAGTGCCATCTCAAATCAAACCCAAGCAGGATAAGTCAAGACACAATATCAACTCTTTCATTAATTTATTGCACGTAAGCAATTGAGTGGGAACTTTGTGGGAGAAATGGCGGTTGGGGAATTCAAACGGAGAAATGGTGGGAGAATTCGGAAAAGACAAGGCAAGCAAGATTCAGAAATGTACAGGCACATATACATTCCTTCTTATCCCCTACACAATATACCCATCTTCGGATGCCTTCCAACAATTAATTAACATTTTTACTTTAATTGGATCCTTACACCCAAAGAAAGGAAAGAGTTTGTGGGGAAAGAGGTGAGCAATGGCGGTGAGAAAGTAGTCGTGTGGCGTCTTTGACACACTTTTTGCAACCCCGGTTGGAGCTGTAATCGCCTCCTGCTCTGTGGTTGCAGTTTGCCTCAAGCGCACTCTCTCCAGGTCTCCTGTCAGCACCCCGGTCATGTGGATGTCCTCTTGCCGAACGCGATGGACTGCGTGGCTGCGATTATCTTGTGTCATGAGGAAAGGTGGTGGTTCCATTGTTGCATGAAAGATACTGGGCTCATCGGTGTGCGTCGGCATGCGTGTGAAAGCTGCAGAAAGTATGGAAGAAAAGCCAGAAGAAAGATGTTGAGAATGTCAAGAAATTAAAGAGAGAAAGTCGGAAAAGTGAAGAAAAGCGTCGGAGAAAGATTCATGTACAATTGGAAGTGAGAGGAAAAGTACTCGTTTCTGGACCCCCAAATTCTGACCGCAGGCTCTGTGAAAACCCCCAATTATGATTGAAAGCTCTGTATTCTTTCCTTTATTTCTTCACCCCCTCCCTTACCGCTTGGCTTTGTGAGTGATTGGTGGGGTCCTGTCTTTCGACCGAACAACGGCACCCGATTGGTGGAATGGGCCCTTGCAGGGATTACTTTCCGGGGAATGGGAGGGAGCTTGGAGATTAGCGCCCAGCTGTCAAACTTGCGAATGGCTACTGTCTGAAGCCTCTGTTGAGCTTGCGCAAACTGCTCAACAACTTCTTCGCTAAAAGAGGGGCGTGGCGACGACGTGATGCGAGTTTGTGGGAAATGGTTCGAGATGAAAATGTTCAAAGAATGAAACAACATCAACTTTGTCTAACTCGCATTCGCTACGAACATCTTTCCCCATGAATACGATGTACCAGTACTTAATTGCTAAACAGAATACTACAGCACAACTGGCTTTATATTAATCCCATGCGAATGTCCTTTGTCCTCCCCGGGTTCACTACCGCCACAATAGATTTAAATTTTAAACTGTTTTGGTCATCCAATAACCCCACCCAGTCATCCGATAGGGGGAGAGTATGAACAAGATGAGACTGAGAAAGTCAATGAAACTCTTATGGACACAACACAATGAATCATTTATATGTTTATTTTATATATTATGTATTTTGCTCCCGATGGTTTTAGTCAGTTGTGTTGTGTTCTGTTAGCATGGCATCTGATTTAAGCTGGTTTATTTGTCTGTGGTGGTTTATTTTCGCCAGATCTTTATGGCAACCAAATTCAAAAGGGAGTGGAACAGATCAACAGACCCTGCTGTGCCTCATTGGAGTTGAATTTTTCCCTTTTAATATTATGAATCCCAGTCTTGCTTATTGCAGAAATCTTAAGCTCATCCCTGGCATTAAACGCTCTTTATTCCCCTCTGTTGTTGTGCCAATAAGCTGTGCAACACACCATTTTGCCACTGAATGCCTTGCAATTTTGTACTCATCTTGACACTAATGGTGGTTGTGTTCTCCTTCTCTGTGGGTCGTTGACTTCCTCACGTGTCAATTGTATCCAAGTGCTTCCGAAGACTATCTGAATTTTCATCGCAGCTGATGATTGAGCGTTTTCCCCACCCCACCCCCATTTTTCAAAATATCTAAAATTGTTCGTGCATCCTTTAATGACATCTATTATTTTAAAATTTCTATTTTATTTGTTGTGAGAAATATCGATGTTTTAATCTCTCTGCTTTGGCAGTGTGCTGCTGTGTGGCGCAGATCTATTGCTGGTGGCAGGAAGAAGATATGGCCTAGTCGGACGGAATGGATTGGGAAAGACGACACTCTTAAAGATGATCTCAAGGTGGACTCGTTTTTGTGTGAATCTGAACATTTTTTTTTTCTGCAGAGAAAATTAGGAATTGGAGACTTGGGATTTGAACCTTGTGCATATTTAATTTTCTAAGTTTGCCCCCCCCCCCAATGTTCACGGGGTTAAAAGGTCAAATGCGAAAATATGCATGGGCATCGCTTACTATTATTATTATTATTATTATTATTATTATTATTATTATAATTTATTTAGTTTTTGACAACATAAAATAGTATTGTATTTCAAAATGTGTGTTTAAAATTTTTGTCATACCATTGTGTTTCTTATCCCAAAAGTGGAGGACTGCGCATCCCGAGCCATATGACGGTGCTGCATGTAGAGCAAGAGGTTGCGGGAGATGCCACACTGGCACTTGCCAGTGTGCTGGAGGCTGATGAAACGCGGGAGCGGCTGATCGCCCTCGAACGGGAAATCAACGCAGAGTTAAGCGCTGGCAGGTGAGCCACCCAGGGTTTTTTTTCTTCTTTATTTATTTATTTTGACACAAGAGTCTTGTTGTGATGAGTGGAGCCCTTTGACAAAGCAACTTATAATTGTGCCAAAGTTCAGCGCTTTGAGTCTTGACTACTGCTGTGGCAACCCTTTCCCATTCCCCCCGTCCCTCACCATCTCTTCCCAGGAACTACATTTGTGCCATGTCTGTGTTGTTCATTGCTCCTCATTCACCTCCCTTATTTTAGGGTCAATGGATCAGAGAGCAGCCAGTTGGCTTTGGTGTATGCAAAGCTGGAGGAAATAGAAGCAGATAAAGCACCTGCTCGGTATGCATTTCTTTGTACCTTGTATAGGATAGAAATGAATCGTACAAGATTCATCAAATATTTTTAATTTTTGAAACGTATCTGTGATACCATTCAATACTTAATGCCAGTTCTTTTGAGCTGTTGCCAGAAGCAGGTAACTACAGAAGTGTTGAATCGTTCACATTTTTCACAAATAAAACATGCAGATTACACATGTAACTCGAACTGCACTTGCTGGAGCACATACCTCTGCCAGGCTGAACAGTTTACGTTTTGTATTCAACTGATAGGCTTGATCTGCATCCAGACCTTAACCAAAACATAAACGGCTTGTTCTTGTCACCTAACCAACTCATCCACCAAGTTTTGTAATAACCTGCCCACAACTTTTTTGAGACATTGTGCAACATATCGATTTTGGCACCATCTCTCAATTGTGAAGTCACTGAGAAATTCAAAATATTCTTGGATCCGGATCCAGATCTTCACCAAAATCTAATCAATTCGTCCTTGTCACACACCCAACACGTCCACCAAGTTTCGTCCAAATCCATCCATAATAATCCATAACATATGAGCAGATACGCTGCTCACAGACAGACAAACGAGTGAACACATAACCCTCCGTCCAGCTTCAGAGGCGGAGGTAATAAGGGGTCATGGAGGAATGGGAGAAGTTGTTGCAAGACATTTTTACTTGGCACCAGTTGATTTCTACTGCACTGATAGATGACATGTTAATTTGGCAATTATTTTTCCTGATGATGGAATTTGAAGGGTTAACACATCACAAACCCAAAACTATAACCGGCCTTTCACATGGAGTATCGTGCTGTTTTAACATATTTTCTTTTTCTTTATGAACAGCTCTTTTCATGGGTGCAAAGTCTGTTTTAATTAACAAATTTCACCTCCATGTATAGCAAAAGGAGAAATGTCAGATTTTTAGCACAAAACGATCTGTTTTACTATTGCAGAGACATCAAGTCAAACTTTCTATTTTGGCCGTTTCATTAAGCGTAATCATGAAAATAGTGGAGAATCCAAAAGCACGTCCAACTTGAGGTTTAGTCAAATATACGGTCTCAAGAGTCAAACGTTCCAACTACAGATTGGCCTTCCTTCATCGGAGATCAACACACGCCATGTGTGCTCAGATTGTAAGTGTCTTCTCTCAGATGGAGTCGAGTGACACAACCATTCTCAAACCAGGCCCTTGCAGTTTGGGCTCATTGTAATTGGAGGTGGAAATGGGTGTTGTGGGGTCGTGTTGGTTCAACAGATCTTCAATGCAGTGACCCCCATACAGAATGCAAGTGTTCATTATTTTGAGACTCGACTGTACATTTATTGTTGCCTTTCTCATAGAAAAGACTGTTTTTAGCAGATGTATGTTACTTGAGCTGAGGTGGTATTTTCCTTTGTCTCCATCTTTGGTATAGGGCTTCTGTAATTCTGGCTGGCTTGGGATTCGACCCAAAGATGCAGCAACGCCCAACCAGGTTTGTGCTACACTTAGGCAGCTGTTGCTTTATTATGAACCTAAGGTATCATGGAGCAAGGTTAAAGTGAATTAGCCACTAACCATTAGTTTTCTTCATCTCTTTAATCTTAACCTGACCACACAGGGAGTTTTCGGGTGGCTGGCGAATGCGTCTTGCACTGGCTCGTGCACTCTTCTCTCGGTATGCTCTCCCATGTTGAATACCTTTTGCAGAAAACAAATCTCATTTGGCAATGCTGATATTTTGCATGGTTACTTAAAAAATAAATCTGCTTTCTCACCCTCATCCCCTTGTCCACCACCACCCCCCCCCCTTCTTTGTCATCTTCCATTTTTCCCCAGGCCTGACCTTTTGCTACTTGATGGTGAGTGACATTGTTTGAATTATTCATGTAACTTTTAACATTTGCATTGTTGGTTGAACTTATGACTCTGCTATAAATTAGTGCTGCACACAAACAGAGTTCCTGAACTCCAAATCGGTGAGTTGCACTTCTGGGCTGAGAGAGTCAAGCCAGGTTTGGCTGTCAACTTGGAAATTTTCCTGTCAAATACAATTTAATAATTGCATCATTTTGCAAGTGCGTGCCAGAGAAATGTGTGTTAGTCCTGTGTATGAATTGGATATGCTATAGAATGGTCACCTTTTTCTTTGTGGGTTTCAAAGGAAAATGTTACCTTACTCGAGCATTCCAACCGTTGCCTGTCAAGCTTTGTTGGGCATGAGCACGGGTCTCATGGCGCAGCTAAGTACCAAGTATAGATAGCGTTTAGATTTTATTGGTCGATTTAATGAGTCGCGTTTCATTATAATTAAAATTGAAACCCAATATCAAGCAGCAGGCCTGTGGAGATGACGAGTCTTCTCCACATTTTCATGTCGTGGAGTCGACAATAATCTTTTCCTCCTGAACGTTGGCGTGACAGTTGATATGTTTCATCAAAAGACGGCACGTTGTCCTTCACAAACATATTGTGTGTTATTCACGGGTTGAGAGACATAATGTTGTTACTGCATTTTTGGCGAAACCGAATAAAATGGCTCATGTCAAACAAAACACCATTTTGCAGGTTGAGAGACATAATGTTACTGAAAATTTCCCATTTCCTGCAAATTGCTAATGAAAGATAAATGGTGTTTTGTTAGACATGAGCCGTTCCATTCAACCTCGCCAAAAATGCAGTTACAACATTATGTCTCTCAACCCGCGCATTGAGGATGTAAAATGAAGTGAAACATGCGAAGCAGGATCTTTTATAAACACTTCGTTACCTACACCACCGAAGGTAGGCGGAGATTATGGTTTTACACCTGTTTGTATGTCTGCCTGTGAGTATGATGTCTCCAAACATTTTGGATGGATTCTCACAAAATTTGGTGGACAGGTTGGGTATGTGACTCAGACGAATAGATTCGATTTTGGTGAATATCCGGATCCGCATCTGAGAATTTATTTATTTATTTATATTTTTTTAAAATCTCACAAATAAATTTTTCACTATTGAGAGATAGAGCCAGAAACTACATATGGCATGATATTTCAAAAAATTGTGGACGGATTATGATTTGTTTAGGTGAAAAGAACAAGCCAATTAGGTTTTGGTTAAGGTCTGGATGCAGATCGGGCCAATCAGTGGGATGCAAAACATAAACTGTTCAGCATTGCAGAGGTATGCACTCTACCGAGTGCCGTTCTCATTGTTACCCCGCATGTGTGGAGCAAAATGTGGGATGAAGCAATTGGTTCATTTCTGTCCGTCTGATCCGTTAATGATCATCCGTTTGTATTCGAGGAACAACTTATTTAAATTGAATTTTATTTTGAACACAACTTAGAAGACAAGTTTTCCGTTTTACAGTATATTCTCTGAATTCGTCCCGATCGCACATACGCAGAGAGGCGTGTTTTTTGTTTTTTTTTGCTCTGTCTGCCTTGCAGTCAAACAAAATTGAAAATAATTTCAAACAGGAAACTTAGTTTTTTTTTTTAAAGACGTTATAAAGGACACAAACAACAGGCACGTGGAACTAATGTAACGTGTTAGATCGGGTGATGTAATAGACACTGCAAAATGTGGTAAAACCCGGAATCAATTTATTTATATGCCTTTAAACCTCAATTTAAATCGCTTTATAGCTTGAACACTGCGGAACACAAATCGCCTTTGTGATCCTTCCAAGAATGATTATATAGCAGGAGAGGGCGTGGTGTTTCAGTTGTGCTAAATTTCCGGATTTTCTTTTAACAATCTTTAAAATCATTCTTTTTTTTAAATAGAAGTATATGCTTGAACACAGTGTTGGTTATTGTGATATATATTTCTACGAAAGTTTTGTTTGCTCCTTCCATGCCCATCGAAAGAGTTCCTGCTTTGGTAGAATAATAAAAGTTTTGTTTGAAGAAACCATAGCGCCTCTTCTTCTTCAAACTCAGAAAGCAGCTTTGAAAACAGGCAACTTTGTGATGAAACAAATATTTTTGTTCCCAATAAATGTCTTGCATTTCCAACGGTACCATTTGTATTATTTTTTTACGGGAGCAGAAACTATTCAAAATGAAGTGTGATTGAGAAACTCGGCTCCTATTGTATACAGTAAACCCTCAAATATCACGGATTTGAATATCGTGGGTGTCAACCCATCACAGCAACCGATTGTCTTCCCATTTAGTTATTGTGCTATTTCATTTCGCCCAATTGTGGTTTTTGAGCTGAGATGAGTCATCATTTGCGTCCTCATGTACGATTACCTCTCATGCACCGTGTTTAATGGTGTTCAAACGTAAAACTATGGATAAAAAAAAAAATTGTGCCATAATGTAGAGAGGTTATGCTGTTGGGTAAAAAAAAATCGACTTAAATTGCTTGGAAAGAGGTGAAAGTGTGGACTCTGAAAGTGTGAAAAGGCCCTTAATGTTTGGATCGAGGACCAAGCACCGAAAAAAAGTTCCTCTGAGTGGACCGGTCATCGATGCAGGAGAAATTATTGCAGATTTACCAACGTTTCATCGAGGCACCCGGAGCCGAAGACTCCAGTTCAACCACAGCGAACCACAAGTTCCAAGCCAGGAAGGGCTGGTTTGAGAAATTCGAAAGAAGATTCTGCCTCCATCATGTAAAATTAGTCGGGGAAGTAGTATCAGCAGGCCATGATGCTGTGAAAAACTACACACCGCAGCTCATGGAACTAATCGAGGCAAAGGGATTTATGCTGGAGCAGGTTTTTAACACCGACAAGACGGCATTATTCTGGAAGACCATGGCATCGCGTATCTTCATGTCAAAGCAGGAAATATCTACCCTGGGGTTCAAGATGGTGAAGGATCGTCTTGCCCTTCTCATATGTGGCAATTCAGCAGTCGACTTCGTAATGCTCCTCATGATTAAACAGCCATCGCAAGTTATACATCCACATCTTTCTAACCCCCACCTTTTCCCCTACCCACTTTAACAGCATTATCATCATCCCAAGCGAAGTCTTGTGATTTATATTTATGGCAGAATGCAGAGTATTCTTACCCTCACTCATCTCGCTGTTTTGGAATAAATTTAAAAGGTAGAAGTGGTTTTTTTGGGGGTTTTTTTGGGTGATTACCTCCACCACCGAAGGTGAAGGAGGTTGTTTTCACCCCTGTCTGTCTGTTTGTCTGTGTACAGAATATCTCAAAGTTGTGGATGGATTCAGATGAAACTTGGTGGACACATTGGGTGTGTGACAAGGAAGAATTGATTAGCTTTTGATGAAGTTCCGGATCCGACTACTCGCATTTTTAAAGTGATTCTTCACCATTGAGAGATGGGCCCAAAAATGATATATAGCACGATATCTCAAAATTGTGGACGGATTCGGATGAAACGTGGTGGACAGGTTGAGTGTGTTGCAAGGACGAATTGATTCGATTTTGGTGAAGATCCGAATCCGGATACAGATACGATAATTATTTAATTTTTAATGTGATTCTTCACCATTGAGAGAAGGAGGAGTTTATTAGGACCATACTCTGTGCAGAGCGTTGGTGCTGCTTAATCAGTCTCCTTGGCTATTGGGCACAATCCTGGACGGGTCGCCACTCCGCCACAGTATACCAGCATGCTGGCACTCATTTTGCCGACCTCGGAAGGATAACAGGCCGAGTTAACCCCACCTGGTATTAATTCAACAGCTGAGCGGGATTTGAACTCAGAACCCGAAGATCCAAAGCCCAACACCAGGCATACCATTGAGAGATAGGGCCAAAAACGATATAGTACTGTATAGCATGATATTTCAAAAATTTATTGGGCCTGATATGTTCTCATGGATCAGGCATTACGTGGCAGAGGTGTGCACTCTACCGAGTGCCCTTCTGGTTTGAACATGAGATTTTCTTGCTATAATGTTTACTGCACCATCTGAGCAAAGCAAGGTGTTGCACCCTCCGGGCTGCGGTGCATTTACCTCATGTCGTTTGTCATTGGCAGAGCCGACGAACATGTTGGATGTGCGTGCCATATTGTGGTTGGAAAACTACCTTCAGGTAGGGGCAGTATGGAATACCGTGTGTAGAATGTACGGGTACAGGGCGGAATGGAATGTTGCTCATTGGCAAGCTGTCAAAATGTGTGCTTGGTATTCATTTGTGCACAAACTTTGGGTTTGTTCACCAAACTATTTGTACATCCAACGTTTTTTATTTTTATTTTTATTTTTTTCCCCTTGTGCACCGAACATGTTTATTTTGCAAATAATTGTGCAGCATTTGGTGTTTCATTACCTTCGCATTCTGCGAAAGGTTGTGTTTTGGTCGCTGTGTATTTATTCATTTGTGAATTTGTGTGTTTGTTTGTTATTCGCATAACTCAGAAAGTATTAAACTGAATTGCATGAAATTTGGTGGGATGATTCGTGAGTATCCAAGGACGATTTGATTAGATTTTGGGAGCGATCGGGTCAAAGGTCAAGGTCATGAAAAGGTCAAAAACACTCTTTTGAGCATAACTTCCTTCATAATACAGCTATCGACATGCAACCACCGCCATATTGTTCCATGACTAGATACCTTTCGGATATGTAGTATCGGATTTGACATAACGTCATCGGAAGTGCGTCAAAATGACGTCAAAAGATGACGTCATTTTTCAACTTTTTAATTTTTCAGTGTTTATCATTCCATTTTGTTGGACTGCCTTCAAGGAGGTTACACACCAAATTTGACGTCAATCGGACTGACGGCTGTGACGTCATGGACGTTTTAAATGACTTTTTTCAAATGTGCCCGGAAAAAAGTTGCGGCGGCGAAGGTATGCGCTCTACCGAGTGCCCGTTCTAGTTTATTTTATTTTTTTTTCATTCATGTGACGTCAACTAAAAGTTCTTTGTTTTTTTTTTATTTTTTTTTAACAGCCATGGATTTTGTTGGTTGTGTTTTAAACTCCTGTGGTAGTTTAGCTGTGACTGAGAAACTTAAAGCACATTTGTGTGAATTTCAAAAGGTTTTCACCCGAGCTTAAAAAAATATATAAAAAATTGCCACGTAAAGTTGAATGTGTACCATGAGTTTCATAAATCTGACCAGAATATAATCCAGAAGCTTTCTACATCATACAATTATGACCTTCCTAAAATTGGGCGTCGAGATGGCATCCAATATTCATGTAAAGGTACCTCTCTTTCGGCTTCTCCCATTTTTACATGGGGTTGCCATTTTATGTAAAGGTCGCCAAAAAAAAAAATCTGCAGATCTTGTAATTTCTCAAGGCAGCATTTTCACCGACGTCCACGAAGACCTGTGCCGGTCCAAAGTCTCAGGAAGAGTTTTCCCAGAAATTCAACACTCCCTATCAACAAGTAGCTGGCGTCGTGTCACAAGCTTCTTGAACTGTTCAATGCAGATCCATCGGCTCTTATTGTTTGTCTGATTGCTGTTGATGAAACGTGGCTTCACCACTGCTGGGATCCTGAAACTAAATCGGAAACCATGCAATGGAAGCACTAGGGATCACCGCCATCCAAGAAATTTCACACCTAACCTTCAGCTGGCAAGATCGTAACTTCGTTTTCTTGGGAACCAAGGGAATTCTACCAATTGACAATATGCCTCACAAAACGATGAATAAAAAAAATCAACTTCAAACAAATATTGTGGCAGGCCGTCAAGGACAAACACTGAGGGATATTTGCCAAAAGTGTGTTCTTCCTCCATGACAAAGCATCCGTGGGCCAGGCCCGTGTTGCACAGACTTCTATTTGTGACCGTGACTTTGAGCAGCTGGATCTCACCCCCTCTTCCACCCCCCCTCTTCCACCCCCCCTCTTCCACCCCCTCTTCCACCCCCCTCTTCCACCCCCTCTTCCACCCCCCTCTTCCACCCCCTCTTCCACCCCCTCTTCCACCCCCTCTTCCACCCCCTCTTCCACCCCCTCTTCCACCCCCCTCTTCCACCCCCCTCTTCCACCCCCTCTTCCACCCCCTCTTCCACCCCCCTCTTCCACCCCCTCTTCCACCCCCTCTTCCACCCCCTCTTCCACCCCCTCTTCCACCCCCTCTTCCACCCCCCTCTTCCACCCCCTCTTCCACCCCCTCTTCCACCCCCTCTTCCACCCCCTCTTCCACCCCCCTCTTCCACCCCCTCTTCCACCCCCCTCTTCCACCCCCCTCTTCCACCCCCTCTTCCACCCCCCTCTTCCACCCCCTCTTCCACCCCCCTCTTCCACCCCCCTCTTCCACCCCCTCTTCCACCCCCTCTTCCACCCCCTCTTCCACCCCCTCTTCCACCCCCTCTTCCACCCCCTCTTCCACCCCCTCTTCCACCCCCTCTTCCACCCCCTCTTCCACCCCCTCTTCCACCCCCCTCTTCCACCCCCCTCTTCCACCCCCTCTTCCACCCCCTCTTCCACCCCCTCTTCCACCCCCTCTTCCACCCCTCTTCCACCCCCCTCTTCCACCCCCTCTTCCACCCCCTCTTCCACCCCCTCTTCCACCCCCTCTTCCACCCCCTCTTCCACCCCCTCTTCCACCCCCCTCTTCCACCCCCTCTTCCACCCCCCTCTTCCACCCCCTCTTCCACCCCCTCTTCCACCCCCTCTTCCACCCCCTCTTCCACCCCCTCTTCCACCCCCCTCTTCCACCCCCTCTTCCACCCCCCTCTTCCACCCCCTCTTCCACCCCCTCTTCCACCCCCTCTTCCACCCCCTCTTCCACCCCCCTCTTCCACCCCCTCTTCCACCCCCCTCTTCCACCCCCTCTTCCACCCCCTCTTCCACCCCCTCTTCCACCCCCTCTTCCACCCCCTCTTCCACCCCCCCTCTTCCACCCCCTCTTCCACCCCCTCTTCCACCCCTCTTCCACCCCCTCTTCCACCCCCTCTTCCACCCCCTCTTCCACCCCCTCTTCCACCCCCCTCTTCCACCCCCTCTTCCACCCCCCTCTTCCACCCCCCTCTTCCACCCCCTCTTCCACCCCCTCTTCCACCCCCTCTTCCACCCCCTCTTCCACCCCCTCTTCCACCCCCTCTTCCACCCCCCTCTTCCACCCCCTCTTCCACCCCCCTCTTCCACCCCCTCTTCCACCCCCTCTTCCACCCCCTCTTCCACCCCTCTTCCACCCCCTCTTCCACCCCTCTTCCACCCCCTCTTCCACCCCCTCTTCCACCCCCCTCTTCCACCCCCCTCTTCCACCCCCTCTTCCACCCCCCCTCTTCCACCCCCTCTTCCACCCCCCTCTTCCACCCCCTCTTCCACCCCCTCTTCCACCCCTCTTCCACACCCCTCTTCCACCACCCCTCTTCCACCCCTCTTCCACCCCCTCTTCCACCCCCTCTTCCACCCCTCTTCCACCCCCCTCTTCCACCCCCTCTTCCACCCCCTCTTCCACCCCCCTCTTCCACCCCCTCTTCCACCCCCTCTTCCACCCCCTCTTCCACCCCCCTCTTCCACCCCCTC
Source organism: Eptatretus burgeri (assembly GCF_056783735.1). NCBI lineage: Eukaryota > Metazoa > Chordata > Myxini > Myxiniformes > Myxinidae > Eptatretus > Eptatretus burgeri. The sequence goes on along the minus strand of NC_140970.1, from coordinate 88,724,247 downwards.
TTCCACCCCCTCTTCCACCCCCCTCTTCCACCCCCTCTTCCACCCCCTCTTCCACCCCCTCTTCCACCCCCCTCTTCCACCCCCCTCTTCCACCCCCCTCTTCCACCCCCCTCTTCCACCCCCCTCTTCCACACCCCTCTTCCACCCCTCTTCCACCCCCCTCTTCCACCACCCCCTCTTCCACCACCCCCTCTTCCACACCCCCTCTTCCACACCCCCTCTTCCACACCCCCAATCCCTGTACAGCCCAGATCTTTTTACACATTGGGATCCTGTCTGCCTAGCCGCTGGTTTGTCGATGGCAAGAAACTGACTGAAGCAACTGAGACAGAGCTGAAGGAGAAATCTCAAAGCTTCCAGTTTCTTTTCCGATTAAAATTTTATTTAACAAGTTTATTTTATGACTTGAATGTGGATTATGTCCAAGTTGGCTGTACTCGTTGCTGAGGTTGTTGTGTGAAAGAGGTCACTTGAAAAAAGGCTCTGGTGAGTTTTTACATTATTAAATGCTGTCTTTTAAAAAAATCATTTGAGTAATGGTGTATTCATTTTGTTAAGGCCCGGTCACACCTTGACGTTTTAGCCAGCGATGGCAACGTATTAAAATGTATGTAAAACGCTGGCTTACGTTGAACTTTTGATGTTTTTTTTAAAGATTCGGATGTATTCATAGCGACTTGGTCTTATGTATAACGCATTGGTAACGGACACAGAACGTTTCGTTGTGTTATAGATAATTTATACCAACGAATGCTGAACCTGTTGTCGGCCTACACAACCGATGCCCAACGATAGTCTAACTTGGGCATAGCGCGTTGCACGAATCGCCGACGATGTCGTGACGTAGCCTATTAAAAGGCTGACGCACAACGATTCGAATCATAACTGCCGTAGAAATGGAAGTGTCAACATCGCGGTCACACCTTGGCGATCTTGCCAGCGTATGCCGACCTAAGAAAAATGTGTCTAAAACGTTGGGGCACGTCAAATACGGTATGAGTAAGTTTGGTATACGTGAGTAGAACGCTAAAGTACGCTATCGTATGTCGTAGTAAGTAGAGTACGTCAAATTTTAAACATGTTCAAAATTTTACGACTTACTCGGCGTATGACACACGTTCCGCATGCGATGGGGATAAGTTTTACACACGATATGTGGACGCTTACACACGTCCACAAAGGCTACTTATAAGCTACTCATAAGTCAAAACGCGTCGCGGTAATGTCTTTTTTTACGCGAAACTTATTTATAACTTATGTTTGACGTGCTTTGAACCAATTCTTTACATAGTCCCAACACACATCGACGTATGTAGACGTATTCCAATGACGTCTTCCGGTCGACAAAAAAAAAAAAAAAATTAACGTGTTTCTAGCTTACAACTGCCATATAAAGACATGTTCCCAGCGGTTTTGGGAATTGGTATATAAAAATGCTGCTCATAAAAGGGGAACCCAACAGTGTTTTCGAGTCCTTTTTGAGTCGATGTCCATGTCAGCAGTATCAGTATTAGTATTAGTAGTAGTTTGTTCATGTTGGCAGTAGTAGGTGAGTGTGAGGGGGAGGGTGTGGGTTATGATGGATCGTCCTTGCGTCCGCGTGTCCACGGGTAGGAGACATCTTTTCACCATTGTTCGAAGTTTTTCGCGGCTAATTTTTTATGGGGCTTTTTCAACAATGAGCTATGGCTTGCTTTTACGATTTAGGTCTATTCATAACGGGTTGGACAAATGCACAATGAACTAATAATGTGCATAGAGCGCTTTGATTACTTATAGATACGATATAACAACGAATAATTATCGTGAAGCCGGCGTTCACAAACTATTCCCAACGATAGCCTAACTTATCCATATCGTGCGGCAGTTTATCTTTGCCAGTGACGTAGGGTTTGCTATTCATAGGCTGCCACTTAACGATTTAAATGGCTGCATCTCCACTATTGAAAGTCGACGCTTGCGCTCAACAATTGGATTTTTTTTTACACTCAACGACTTTTAAACGGTACCACTCAGCTATTTCATTGTTTACAATGAACGATTTAAATTGCTGTCACTCGCCTTTGTTTTTTGACGCTGGGGTTTTGAAATTTGAAGCGTTTCTTCTGAACGTGTTAAAACGCTCAAACTCGACTATTTTAAATAGACGCTGCCGATGGACAATTGGAATCATAGCCAAGCTAGACATCGAAGTGTGAACATCCTCGTCATGCCGAAGAAAAGTTTTTGAAGAATGCTGCAAATAAGTGTCCTGGCCGTGGCCGTGGACGCTGACGCAAGGACGATCCATTATACCGACGTCTTTCAGCCTTGAGTAACTTAAAAGTAACGTCTGTCGACGTGTGGCAACGATCGCGTAACGTGCCAACAACACGTTAATCATAGGTTAGAAATAAGTTTCGGGTACGCGAAACATTACCTCGGCGTGTCTCAACTTATTAACTTACAAGTAGCATGAGTTGACGTCTGTCAACGATCGCAGACCGTGCATACAACTTGTGGCCAGCGTAGCGGAACGTGTGAGTCATACGTCGTGAAATTTCAAGCATGAAAAAATTTGAGGACAACCAAAAAGTACAACGTTTAAAGCCAGCGTACAACGACGTATGGCAGTGTTTTTCAGCGTGCTCTCAATGTTATCAAAACTTACCCATAACGTATTCAACGTGTGCCAGCGTTTTAGAAAAAAAATTCAAAAATCGGCATACGTTGGCTCAAACGTCAAGGTGTGACCGAGCCTTTAACCTCACCAGAGTACAAGGTTTTGCATTTGGATGCATTTGTCTCTGTCTTTTTTTTATATATATATATATATATATATATATATATATATATATATATATATATATATATATATATATATATATATATATATATATATATATATATATTTTGTTTTGCAATGTCTGAAACAAACTGTACTTTGCCCTTCACCTTTTCAGACTTGGCCATCCACATTGCTCGTGGTGTCCCACGACAGAAACTTCCTAAATGCCGTGGCTACAGACATTGTTCACCTGCATTCACGTCGGCTGGACACGTATCGTGGAAACTTCGAGAACTTCGACAAGGCCAAGGAGGAGAAGCTGAAAAGCCAGCAGAGGGAGTATGAGGCACAGCAGCAATATCGAGAGCACATTCAGGTCAGAAGCGCTCTGTCTGTGGGGACCATGTTTAGCTGGCCTATAGAGCAATACTCATGATTTGAGAGCCTGCTGAGCATCTTAACTTTTAAACGTCCCCCCCCACCCTCATATTTAGGTTTTCATCGATCGGTTTCGCTGCAATGCAAACCGTGCAGCACAGGTGCAGAGCAAGCTAAAACTGCTTGAGAAGCTGTGAGTTCTTTCTCCATTTTATCTTGTTTTCTGATATTTTCTCGTGTGTCGTTGTTACTTTGTCATTCCTGAATACTTTTATTCATATTTATGTGTCCTTTTGGGTCTAAGTTAAAAAAAAATTGGTTGCCAAAACAGGATGGACCTTTTGCAGGCACCCCAAGTTGGTCATTTTCTTTGCAACAAGTGCTGGTGTAGCATATGAGTTCATCGCTCCCAAGAGTTGAGGTGCTATTTGAATATAATACCTCATTGACTGTTTGCTAGCTCAACACTTTCAGAGAAGCACTCAACACTGATGACTTCCAGTGAGTCAGAAATGGGTCTGTGGATTGATTTCCTTTCAGGGGTGGGAAGGGGGCCTGGCATTGCCACAAATCCTTCCAAAACCTGAATAAGCTGACTGATACTGTGGTTGGTGTATGCTGTAATCTGCAACTGGCTTCACCACTGGGATCCTGAAACCAAATTGGAACCCATGTAGTGGAAGCACCAGGGATCACCACCATCCAAGAAAATTCATGCCCAACTGTGACCCTTCAGGTGACCAACCAGGGGTGCTTGCCACCATCCTGTTTTGGCAACCAAATGTTTTCTTTTCTTTTCTTTTAGACCCATAAGGACAGTAGGTTAGGTATATAATATACTGCAACCGAGTCAGGAGTTACATTTTAACTTTAATATACGAATATACGTGACTACTGTGTGTGTGTGTGTGTGTGTGTGTGTGTGTGTGTGTGTGTGTGTGTGTGTGTGTGTGTGTGTGTGTGTGTGTGTGTGTGTGTGTGTGTGTGTGTGTGTGTGTGTGTGTGTGTGTGTGTGTGTGTGTGTGTGTGTGTGTGTGTGTGTGTGTATATGTATATATATATATATATGTATATATATATATATATATATGTATATATATATATATATATATATATATATATATATATATATTCATTTTTTCTGCCTGTGAAGAATCTTCATTTATTTATCTTGTGGAAAATATTTAGCCAAACAAGTGGAATGAAAGGTCATTTATCTACTGACAAGTGAGACTACACTTTGTCCCTTTTGGTGTCATGTGTGTGTGGTGGGTAAGGAGTTAATTTGATACATACTTGTTTGCCTTCCTTGTCTTCCTTCCCCATGACCGTTGTCCATTTATAAAATATACCTGATCTTGGGGGTGAAATGTGGCTGTTGTAGTTCCTCCTTAGCTGATTAAGAAAGACCTGTTGAGAAATATTTGGCTGCGGCATATAACGTTGCATATCCAGACTGCATCACTCATCAGGCTCACTCAGCCTAATTGGCATCAAGATGTGCGACGTCTAATCGACGTAACATTGGGCCGATTTGGACTTCTAATCCATAGTATGTCCATAGGGAAGACCCCAAAATGGTCCACCGTTATGGCTGCATTGAAGCGACATGCTGGATTCCATCCGGGACGACAATAACAGTATATTGAAGTGAGGCATAAACACCAATTATTATTCTTCGAGTAATTTGGTGATGAGCTCTTCCGTGTTTAGTTTTATTGCAAAGGAAATCGGATTTGACTCCAACTTGTGATTTAGATGCTTTATAGGCTAATCATTTCATCTTGACTAATGCTGTCCACATGGGAATGTCGATGGCCATCCGCAGATGTCCTGATGGCCTTCTTCGTAACCCTCATTCCCGTGTGCCCCACCTTCTCTCTTCCCTGTTACAATTCATATTTTGATTTGTTTGTACAGTATTGTACAACCATTTTGAATTTCCATGATGATTAAAGTACGGTTCTGTTATGTCTGTATAAATAGTGTAATTGGGTAACTGTCTCAGGACACTTACTTTCCCCTGTGACTGGTTACTCTGTCCATCTCGCATATTGTCTTTTGCTTGCACCCACAGGCCTGAACTCAAGCCCATTGATAAAGAGCAGGAAGTTGTCATTCGGTGAGCCGAGACATGAGCACGTGTTGAAAAGAGTTATGAAAGGAAATGGTGTTGGAAAAATAGACTTTGCTTACATTTTCTCCCCCTTAAAGCAATTTAAAAAGCAAATACAATTTCCACAGATTGCCTGATGGTTTTGAACGCCTGTCGCCACCCGTGCTGCAGCTTGACACCGTCTCATTTTACTACGATCCAGAAAAGTGCATTTTTAATAAAATCAATGTCTCACTGGACCTGGAATCGCGTGTCTGCATCGTAAGTACTGCTCGAATGAACCCGCAGCAACAAGAAGAAAATTTTTAAATGCTTTTTTATAATTATTAAAAGTGAGAATACTGATTGAAAAAAATGAAATACTGGTTTTGTTGAACCTTGCTGGGATTTGGGAAGGTGTTCAGACACCATGCATTTTTACGTGCTGGTTTATGAAAAATGATAAATAAAAAATTCAATTACACATCACAACTTCCACATTCTTTCACAGGTTGGAGAGAATGGAACTGGAAAAACTACATTGCTTAAACTGCTCCTGGGGGACTTGTCACCTGTTAGTGGTATACGTCATGCCCATAGGTAAGATGTCAGCAGTTTTGATGCACTGTCCCTTGCCACATCCACTAACACGTACACAACAGTTGATGTGGGCCATTTATTGATTACGCGCACAAAAATTCATAATTTGACCTTCCACCCTTGCTGTGTCCCCGTGTGCCACATTTTTAACCCACCCACCTTTCCACAAGCCAAATACATACTCCCTTTTCTTTCCTCCTATTCCTCCATATAGGAGAAAACATGAATAATTGTTACCTTGATCTTGTGTATTAATGCAGTGTTGGTTTGTAGTACGTGGCTGGATGAAACTGAACCAATTATAGGTACTAGGTTGACCTATATAACCTGGTAATTTGTGAATGCAGGTAATCTTGGAAAAAAAACAAAAAAAAAACATGTATGTATACACACACACACACGATTCCTAGTGTCAGTTTATCCAAGGGGGTGAAGAGGAAGTAGGACTTGGAGTACACATCAAGCAACGATGGGACAAATGAAAGACTGTGCATTATTTGACTATTTCCTCCACCCCCCCCCCCCCAGACTTAAAAAATAAATTTCTAACTTAACATCTTTGCTCTTTATTTCTTTGGGTTCATTCTTCATCTTCTGTTTGATTATGTTTACACAATATCCTGATGCTGTGTGGACTTTCCCCACTGACAGACCTCTGGTAACTTATACATGTTGCTGCATTTGAGCCTGGGGAGTAACTGCTGAAATCTATCAATTTGGGTTCTTCCTGACATTTGTTCTTTGTTCCTTTAATACTTCTTTCGAATTCTTTCACAATTCTCTTTATTCATTCTAATTCTTGCTGTTTCTTCTCTTTTAAACTCTCTTTCTCTCTTTTATTTTCTATGTATCTAAGGAGAGGTGAATTCTTGCAGAATTTTTTTTCTGTACGGCTCACTTGGCTGCGCCCAGGTGGGTTTGAGGGTAGCGGCTGGAACCTGAATTCTATCCAGGTTCCTCCTGATGACTCCATATTTGCTCTTCACTTCTTCTTGGTTCCTTCTTGGTCTTCTGCTTGATTATGGATTCAAAATTCCACGAAAGATGATTCAACATCACGTGTAACAAATTGGTTACCTAACTTATCAGTTACATTATTGTAAAATTCCGTATTATTGAGTCGCTGTATAACGAGGGATGTATACACTCCAGGGCAAAAAAGAAATGAACCAAGTCAATTTTTAAACTTTTTTTGTCATAACTATTATCATACTTTAAAAAAAAAAACACTAACACAGAACATGCAGAAGTAACTACAAATCGGTATGAAATAGCTTGTCCCTTAGCTTTCCTTAAGTAATCCAGTCTTGGTCAAACTTTCAGAAAGTTTCTTGCACCGAGAAATGTCAATATTGTCCCATTCATCTTTGACAGCTTCCCAAAGTTGATCAGAATTTGCAGATTACCTTCCAATAAGTTTGTGCTGAATATATAGACCCAACGATTCTCCATGGGGTTCAAATCGGGACTCTGACCAGGCCAGAACACAAGTTTCAGGAACTTTCTCCAACCACCTTTTGGTGGCTTTTGCAATCTGGACAGGGGCATTATCTTGTTGAAAAATGACTTCTTTGCTTTTCTCTCCAGGAAATAACTTTTGGAAGCTGGGAAGTAACCCTTTCTCTAATGTTTTCTGGTATTCCTTGGCCGTGGTTGACTGTTCACACCTTGGCTCACCAACACCAGCAGACGAAAATTCATCCCAGACCATGATTCCACCTCCTCCATGCTTCACAGTTGTTCAAATGCATTCAGGGTTGAATCTCTCATGATCTGCAAAAGCAACATTCTGGGGCATCACTGCAAAGCTTAAATCTTGATTCATCACTCCACAGAACTCTCCAAAACCAGTCTGAATCAGTTTTCATATTTGGTCAAAAAATGAAATCCGTCCTGAATGTTTGTTTGTTTTTCTTCGATAACAGAGGCTTCTTCGCACACCTTGAGGCAAAACCAGCATCAGTCAACCTTCTTGTGATGGTACTTCTGGAAACAGTCTTGTTTTCAGCAGTTCTGAACTCCTTTGACAGTTTCCACAGGCTTTTATTTATTTCCTGGAGAACCGAGAATTTCAGTCGCCTGTCATCTTTACTTGTTGGGGCTCCTAGGCCTGCCAGATTCCTTCTTCGTTGCAATAGAACCAGTTTTCTGGAACTGTAGACCTATTCTCTTTATGGTAGGCAGAGAAATAGGGATTTTCTCCTCCTTCAGGAGCTTGTGGATTTCAGAATATGCCTTGCCTGTTTGACGAAGACGAGCGATTCGATTTTTAATATCCTCATCAGCATGGAGTTTCTCTTTCTTTGAAGGCATTTCTAAATTGAAACACAAAAACATGTCATCTAGGTGGGGTTGACTTTTCTCTTCTGGACGGAGATCAACACCAGGTGGGGTTGACTCAGCCTGCCATCCTTCTGAGGTCGGCGAAATGATTACCAGTATCCTGGTATAGGGGCACAGCATCAGCGGCATAGTTGTGCCCCAACAAAATGATAGCTTCCCGGCAGCCAAGCTGCCAATGCAAGAAGAAGAAAGTGGATTTCCGGCCAAGTAAGTCGGTCGTTAGCTTTCCGGCCAAGTAAGTCGGTCGTTAGCTTTCCGGCCAAGTAAGTCGGTCGTTAGCTTTCCGGCCAAGTAAGTCGGTCGTTAGCTTTCCGGCCAAGTAAGTCGGTCGTTAGCTTTCCAACGGTATCATTTTTGCATTCTATTACAACAGGAACCCTTTAGAATGATTGTTTGATACGGATGGAAGCTTCTCCTTTTAATAATAAATATAGGTTATTTGGGATCGTTTTGTTGTGCCTTTCACTTTACCTTTTCCCTGACTCCACCCTTCTCCCTCATTTTAGGAATTTGAAATTGGGGTATTTCAGTCAGCATCATGTGGATCAGCTGACTATGCACTTGAATGCTGTGCAGGTTCTTGCATCACATTATCCAGGTAAATACATACCCCTTTGGTGTCTCCACCTTTATCAATTGTTATTTTGCTGTTCCTTGAAGGGGGCATTTCTTTCGATCTGTTCTTGGACATATGCGCACAGAGAGGGGCCACAGGAAGTTATGCTTGCATTAAATAACTGACAACAGCCAGCTGACAAATTCCAATAAAGAGTTTTTGGTCCTTTGGATGTGAACTGTTGAGACTGTGGGGTGGTGCTTTTAGATTATTGTAAAAGGATTTTAAAACTCCAAGACAGTATCAGAAAAAATTTGAAGAAAACCATGTTGCATTCTTTAAAAAATAAATTGGCAAAATTCGTTTTGGTTTCAAAATTAAAAACATGACCGGTAATAGGACTATTTGATTAGTTTCTTGTTGGGAAATGGGTTGAGTAAAAGCATTGTGGAATCTTCTGCATATAAAGCAATGAGTGGAGGCAAGATTTATATTTTCATAAAGTAATCGTGTTCTCTGGGAGAGTGGCCCGTGATTGCAGTTTCTTTTCTTCATTTTTACTTCAACAACAAGTGCATACACTTCATCAGGCACTAGATTCATTCACTCTGCCTTTTTATACTGCACGCTTTGCTTGACATCACAACTGTTCGACACATGCCACATGCGCTTGCCTCTGGATTAACAAATTACATCAAAGTTTAATTTACTTTGAGCTATTCAATGAAACCCTGCTTCAGTTTCATTGGTTCGCAGATTTGCCTCACAGAAATGGCTTTTTGGTGAGTTTACAGCACCATGTTTTTTTTTTTTTAATCTTTATTTTTTTAACATGGGATTTGAGGTTCGTGGAGGAACAAAAAAGCAAATGTGTAGTTTGTGCCATTTGTTTTCTAACCTCTGCCACTTCCATGCAGGATCTCCCGAGGAGTCGTACAGGCAGCAGCTTGGCCGGTACGGTGTGTCTGGAGAGCTGGCCTTGCGTCCTGTGGCCACACTTTCTGGTGGACAGAAGTCCCGTGTCGCCTTTGCACTCATCACTATGGCAAGGCATGTATGATTTAATTTTGTTAACATCTAACATCAACTGTTTCAAAATTAATGTCAGCTACAACATTTAAAATATTTTATTTTATTTTATTTTATTTTTTGCTTATATGGGGTCATTCATATCTTTTATATACAGAAATGTCTGCTCGTAGAGGAGTTTAGTGACAAAACGCAGCAGATTCTTTCATCGACAGTGGATCGTAGTGAAGCAAGGAGACAGACATCTCACATGAGTGGATAAGTGCCATAAAGGATAAGGGTGGAGGACGGGGTGGGGGGGTTTTGACGGTGGGGAGATGGGGAAGGGCTTAGTCACAGAGTATACAAGAAAGGAAAGGGTAGGTATGGGAGAAAAGCTTGAGGTGACTGGCAAGAAGACTGGAGCAAAGAGGCCAAAATTGAGCAGAGACCAAACGGTCAACCTTACCTGCCTTCAGTAGGTGTGAAGCAGACCTTTGGATTCTGATACCAATAACAGATACCAATAACACAGACTTGATCGTTTCTCGGGGAGCAAGTAGGGAAGCAGCTCCTCCAGCCAAGAATGGGTCCCATACTCGATGATATTTCCAATGAATGCCTTGTACAAGACACTGGAATGAAGTCTGAGTAGCTTAAAATGGACTGTGGTCCAGATCCAGATCTTCACCCAAATCAAATCAATTAGTTCTTGTCACACACCCAACATGTCCATCAAGTTTTGTCCAAATCCGTCCATATTCTTTTGAGATATCCTGCTCACAGACAAATAGGGGTGTAAACATAATGTTGCGAATTCGCGCCCGCCGGCGTGCGAACGGCCACGTGACTCGAATCGCGGCACGTCGCCCACCGGACGGACAATTCTGTCGTGACCCTCTCGGACTAACGCCGGGAGCTAGTCATGGGTGGGCCTTTCGGCCTCACCACGATCATGCCAATCGGCCACCCGCGTGGGATAGGGTTGTTTGCCAAACTCGACCTACCTAAGTACCCACGTGGATGGTAAACCGGGCGATCGCATCTCGCCGCAGGTCGACTCCAGACACGGGCCGCTTAAGCGATCCGTTCCGTGCTATCGGGATAACCGAGCGGTGTTATCGTCGGCCTCGACAGTTCCGATTAATTATCGGGCGTATTAAGCCCACGACAAACCCGTTACGTGAAGCAAGATAGAGATTCAATTAAAGAAAAGATGAAGCGAAATGGGAAAACAGTTCAACATAATGCACATTTATTCCGTGGCACATGGAGAGCACACATATACAGCCAAACAGAATGCACATAAAGCAATTTAAAACAACAACAATGCAGAGCTACGACCGACAACGCGAGCACATGGCAACACTTAACAGTTTTACTTCACCAGACTGGTGCCGACACACACACACAAACCCCAAAAGAAAATGGAAGTGCGACTTCCCTGATCCCGTCGAGTCCTCCTTCTGCGACCGCAACTCCGAGCCCCTCTGGCGTGCTCCGCGAGCTCGTGCCACGTGTCGCTCGTGTGGTCCGCTCGACTGTACGGACGGGGTTTTGTGGAAATGGACGGGGTTTGTTCGGCGCTGTTTTCCGCGCTCACGCACGGGTCAACGAAGCAAGGCAGGAACAACAAGCTTGCGACTCGAGCCAGAAGACGACCATGAAGACCAACCCTCGACTAACCACTCACTCCAACTCTCGACCAACCAACCCAACCACCAACTCTTGACCAACCAACCCAACAACCCTCAAGGTCCGTCCTGTCCGCCTTTGTAGCGCGGGGCTCTGCCCTTCGCTCCGCCCCGTTTTCGGCCCCGCCTCCCTTCGAGCTTCTTGGAGAAGCCTCTCAAAGGGGGGCGTGACCTCTTGCTTTCCCTCCACCCCGCGCTGTGCGGGGGCCGGGGGAGTCAGTCTTGGTGTGGAGCCAGGGAATTATTCCCCCAAAAGAGGCCCCCACCCTCTCTCACCTTTGACCCCTGCATCGCCCCTACTCCACACCGAGCGCGGAGAACCTCGACGGGAAAAACAGGCAGGAAAACCCCCGAGCATAGCCGTTGGTTTCTGTTTGTGCCCGGAGATCGTAACCGCCCAGGGCCTGCTGAATGGCGAGTGGCGAAGATGTGGTAGCATAGATGGTGGAGGTGGCATGGTTGTTGAGATGCTGTTTGTTTGAAATAAAAGATAGAACAGAAAAAATGGCTCACTCAAAGTGTCACAGCCCGGATGGATCACATAAATTCCCTCTATACAACGGGTTTGGGCTAACTACACATGTACTTACAGAGATAGCTCACCTACGGGACCTGAATGGTGGTTTGCGAATTTCCACAACCACAACAATATTCTTTATCCACCTTCAGTGGTGGATGTAATATATATATATATATATATATATATATATATATATATATATATATATATATATATATATATATATATATATATATATATATATATATATATATATATATATATATATATATATATAAATATATATATATATATATATATATATATATATCCACACACACACACACACACACACACACACACACACACACACACACACACACACACACACACACACACACACACACGAAGGGCACTCGGAATAGCGCACACCTCCGCCACGCAATCCTGATCTACGAGAACATATCGGGCCCAATGCACTTTTGAAATATCGTGCTATATATCGTTTTTGGCCCCATCTCTCAATGGTGAAGAATCACTTTAAAAAAAAAAAAATTAAATAATTCTCATATCCATGTCTGGATCTTCACCAAAATTGAATCAATTCGTCCTTGTCATATTCTCATCCTGTTCACCTTGTTTAATCCAAATCATTCCACAACTTTTTGAGATATCATGATATGTATCAATTTAGCCCTATCTCTAAGCCTGGTATTGGCTTCGTGGTGAGGGTGGCGGCTTGGGATCCTCGGGTCCTGAGTTCAAGCCCCGTTGGCCGCTGAATTAATATACATCAGGAGGATGACTCAGCCCGTCATCCTTCCGAGGTCGGCAAAATGAGCACCCGTGTACTGGTAAGGGGGACACTGCATCAGTGGCATATCCACGTCCCAACCAATGATGCAACCAGCAGCCAAAGGCTGCACTTGATAGAGAGAGAGAGCCCTATCTCTCAATTGTGAAGAAGCACTTAAAAAAAACAGATTGCCTCCGGATTCAGATCTTCACAAATATTAATTCAATTCCTCCTCATCACACACCCGTGTCCACCAAGTTTCATTCAAATTCATCCACAACTTTTTGAGATATCCAGCACACAAACAAACAAAACAACAAGATGTCATGCAGAGCACAACACTTGCAAAATCCAAAAAACAAATTTGATCTCAAAAATAATTGGTGGTTGAATTCAATGACCAAATATGCAAATCCTCTTCAAATCTCACGTGAATCGGATGAAACTTGACCATTTTAGGAATTTGACAACTTTGTTGACCTTTGTCCTATTTTTTTCGTCTATGTTGGTTAACTAAAGTAATCGTGTTCTTTTGACCTTAAGTATGTTGACCTATTGACCTCAAAAACAATTGCCTTATTGCTCATAACAAGCTCTACCACGCGGTGAAGTTTTGTGAAGATCGGTTTAAAATTGTGACCTGTCGGTGATTGAAATACAAACAGACAGGCAGAATAACAAAATCGACTGACCAATATACTTGAAAAATCTTCGATTTTGCAAGTAACAGACAGACAGACAGGGGTGAAAAGATAACCACCTTCCACTTTCGGTGGTGGAGGTAATAATATAAATAAACTGGAAACCCACTCCACAGCACTCCGCACTCATGCCACGTGATGACCAATGAACCTTGCAAAACACTCGCTTCCACTGCTCAACCTGCCTCCACAAGCTGCTTCCAAATATATACTAAAGCTCTCACCACAACTTGAGCCACTTTTTCTACATGTATTACTTCTCACTCTCCATCAGGCCCCAAACCAAGAGAGGGGTAAGAGGACCAACCGGCATTTCTTCTAAGTCTAAACCCCACCTTAAATGGCTGGCAGTAAACATGCAGTAAAGTGCTCCTCTCTTCCTACATTCTGTATACATGCACTTAACACCTGCTGCATAATGTACTTTTAACTCCACCAATGGAAGGCCTCCTCCTCTTCCAACTTCACTGGAGAGGGAATAAAATAGTACATTTCCAACAACACAAAGCTCAGGAACATCGGTTGCATCTCCCAAGTCTCTCTGCCTACATGTCCTCACTTTCAGACCTTCCCACCATGTCCAAGCTTCCTTTTGCACTTGCCTTACTGCCTTCACAAACATCCTCTCCTACTCTTTCCCTTCCATCACACCCAAAGCCTTGCCTCTAGTGCTGCACCTCTCCCCTCCATTTTGTCCACCTCATTTCTCACCTTCCACTTTCAACTCACCTTCTGCTCTGGGAGAGTATACCTTACCACAGGATCACATAAGTTCCACATCATAAACTCCCCCATCTCCCCACCACCTTGTACTTCTTCGTCTAAGCCGTAAATATAAATCGGAGCTTCCTACCTTTTTTTTTTCAAAATGTATGCACAATTTAATCTCAGATGTCCTTCACCAAACTCCAGGTCTCGTTCATTTCTTCCAAATCGCAGCTTGCACCATCACATTCCCGCTTCCGAAAATAGCCATGGGCTATTCTCGAAGTAGAGTACATACTACAAGTTATTGAGGTTTTTTGTTTTTCCAAACTTTGATTAGAGATCTCAAAGCATTTTTTTCTGCTATCCTGATGAAAAACAGGGGCCCTTGCATGCTGTCGGGAGCCAAGTTAGTGGAGATGGTATTGAGCTGTTCTGTCTCATCTCATGAATCTTGATGGAGACGTTTTTGTCATGTCACTTTTAAAAGTTTTGCATGTCGTTTTTCCGCAACAGTCGTATTATCTTGGGTGACCCTTTCCATATTAGCCACAGATCCATGAGAAATGCCTCGATCTCTGGTGGTGTTATCAGTGGTAACACTAAAAGGCCCATCCCACGCCTCATATTGAGAAATATTGCAAGATCTGTTTGTTTCTTGGTGATTGTGGACATTGGTGATCTGCACACTTATAACTTAATGATGTCTTGTTAATAACTTAATGATGCTGCAGATTTTGGACCAGATCCATTCATTTATCCACTCCATCCATCCATTAGGACCATACTCCGTACAGAGCATCGGGGCTGCCGAAGCAGTCTCCTGGGCTATTGGGCACAATTCTGAATGGGTCGCCACTCTGGCGCAGGATACTCAAATGGCTCGATCATCCCAGCAACCTGGTACTCACTTTGCCGACCTTGGAAGGATGACAGGCTGAGTCAACCCCACTTAGTATTAATTCAACAATCGAGCATGATTTGAACTCAAGACCCTCAGATCCCAAGCCTCCCACCCTAACCATGAAGCCAACACCAGGCATAGAGATTCATTTCTGGATGTTTCCAATTGTGGCAAAGCCTTGTATTGTTTTTGTCAGCCTATTGACTGCCAGCTAACGAATGAAGTCGCGGTGGTTTTATAACAGGATAATGATCAGAAAGTGTAATATACCTTTTGTATTGTTGGATTTTAGTTGGTTAAAAGGGTTTCTTTATTTGTGAAAGTTGTAATGTTTTTTTTAATTTTTTTTATTTTTTATTTTTTGTCATTGATCATTCTGTGCTTCCGCAGTCCAAACCTCTATGTGCTTGATGAGCCAACGAATCACCTGGACATGGAGACGATCGAGGCTTTGGGAAAGTCTCTTTGCAGCTTCCAGGTGGCTCTGGGCAGGGCTTGGGTGCAATTCGATGTGTACATTGATGACTTGACTGAACTTGCTCGTTCACACCGTGTCAGTTTGGTGACATCGGTGTTTATACTCACATATTGGCCAGAACACTGAAAAAATGCACAAACCACGTTGGAACCCTGAAATGTCCCAATTCCCCGAGACTCGTGGGTGGATGACACAAAAGTTCATTCAACATGACGCGTCTCAGGGTGTTGTTTACAAATGTTATTCACATCATCGGTGATGGAAATTTTGCAGCCATGATGGTGTTATGTGTGGTCGGCTGCAGTCGTTGCCTTTCTCAATTCCCATGCCCCCCCCCCTCCCCCCCAAAAAAACAAAACAAAAACCAAACACCACCATTGATTTCGAACCAATGTGTTATGCCTGCACTATTTATCACGATAATCACCATTTAGTGGAACAAACTCACCAACATAGGACTCACTCCATTTCTCAACTCTCTTCTTTTTTTTGTTTGGTCTTGCACCTTCTACTTTGCTTCAATTTTGTAAGCTCAGGCTTAGTTTTTTTTTTTTTGTAATGCTAATGATTGCGTCGAGGCAGAAACGCTTGTCGAAGACTGAAGCTTGTGCTGGCTTGAACACTGCCCACTCTTTGGAGAGTGTCTGTCTGACCTTCCATCCCGTAACCCACTCCTTCGTCACACTTTTCTCCTTTCGATGGAATCGTGTCCTTGTCTCTTTCCAAGATATTATCTCCATTCCTTCAGGATCGCAGCTATCTTGTCTCATGTCTCTCCATCCTACCGATGAGATTTTATTTTTCTTTACTCGTACTCGCTCACCCTCTCCCTTTTCCCCACTTTCTTCCAAATTCCATTTGAACATTCATTACCTTTTGGCTTCCATAGGCTCCATCTGTGCTTCTGACTTTTTATACTGCACTCTCGCTTCTTGCTCTTCCATGAATCGTGTTTGCAGTTATTCTTGCATACCTGCATATGTACTCTACCTTATGTTTTTCTCGGGCTGACGGGACGGTCCAAAGGTACGTACACTCGCCTCTAAGCTGTCTGTCTATTCTGGGTTTGAATCCCGACCCAGCCATAAACTGTCACACTGGTGTTTCACAGGCAAAGTGATTTATCCAATGTGTGCGCCGTCCTTCAGATGGACGTTAAACCGGGCGTCGCGTCTGGCGGCATTAGTTGAACGTTAAACATCCCACGATGTCCTTCACGAAGAGGAGATTAGCAGTCATCGGCACCGTGATAAAATTCCAAATTCCGACACGAACCGACAGAGGGCATTGTATCAGTGGCACAGCCATGCTCCCAGCCAATGATGCTACCCCACAACCTTGTGCTGCATATGAAAGGAGAAGATACTTTTTATCTATCTATCTATATATATATATATATATATATATATATATATATATATATATATATATATATATATATATATATATATATATATATATATATATATATATATATATATATATATACACACAGCTCTGGAAAAAAATAAGAGGCCACTCCAAAAAAATGTTTCATCAGCATCTCTTCATGTATGGCAGCCATTCCATTCCAGTGTCTGTTGAATTCCAACACAGGCACACGTCATTCTACTTCATGAGGTACTGATTAGGTGATCACCTGAACCGAATCTTATTTAACAAGGAAAAGTATAAAAACCACTGCTGTGGTCATCACTATCCTCTTGCAATAGGACCAGCTGGATGGCAAAAACAGTGCTAGTAGTACCTCAAAGGTAATTGGAATCAAAAAAATAACTATTGCCATGCCAAAAGAGTTGAAAAGAAAAGTTTTGAGTGAGGAAAAGAAGTGTTCAATTCTGGCTTTACTGGCAGAGGGATACAGCGAGCATCACGTTGCTTCCATACTTAAAATTTCAAAGATGGCGGTTCATAAGAACAAGGTCAAGCAGCAGACATTGGGGACAATAAAGCTACAGACTGGCAGAGGGCGAAAACGACTTTCCACTGACAGGGATGATTCGAATGTCACTCAACTGTAGGATGACATCGAGTGACTTACAAAAAGAATGGCAAACGGCAGCTGGGGTGAAGTGCACGGTGAGGACGGTTCGAAACAGGCTCCTGGGGGCAGGGCTGAAGTCGCGCAAAGCTGGACAAAAGCCCTTCATCAATGAGAAGCAAAGAAGAGCCAGGCTGAGGTTTGCAAAAGACCATAAGGATTGGACCATAGAGGACTGGAGTAAGGTCATCTTCTCTGATGAGTCCAATTTTCAGCTTTGCCCAACACCTGGTCGTCTAATGGTTAGACGGAGACCTGGAGAGGCCTACAAGCCACAGTGTCTCGCACCCACTGTGAAACTTGGTGGAGGATCGGTAATGATCTGGGGGTGCTTCAGCAAGGCTGGAATCGGGCAGATTTGTCTTTGTGAAGGACTCATGAATCAAGCCACGTACAAGGTTGTCCTGGAAGAACACTTGCTTCCTTCTGCTCTGACAATGTACCCCAACTCTGAGGATTGGTTTTTCCAGCAGGACAATGCTCCATGCTGCATAGCCAGGTCAATCAAGGTTTGGATGGAGGACCATCAGATCAAGACCCTGTCATGGCCAGCCCAATCTCCAGACCTGAACCCCATTAAAAACCCCTGGAATGTGATCAAGAGGAAGATGGATGGTTACAAGCCATCAAACAAAACGGAGCTGCTTGAATTTTTGCACCAGGAGTGGCATAAAGTCACCCAACAACAATGTGAAAGACTGGTGGAGAGCATGCCAAGACGCATGAAATCTGTGATTGAAAATCAGGGTTATTCCACAAAATATTGATTTCTGAACTCTTCCGAAGTTAAAACATTAGTATTGTGTTGTTTAAAAATGAACATGAACTTGTTTTGTTTGTATTATTTGTTGGTCTGAGAACACTGAATCTTTGTTGTTATTTTGACCAGTTGTCATTTTCTGCAAATAAATGCTCTAAATGACAATATTTTTATTCGGAATTTGGGAGAAATGTTGTCAGTAGTTTATGGAATAAATCAAAAATGTTCATTTTACTGAAACGCATACCTATAAATAGTAAAACCAGAAAAACTGATAATTTTGTAGTGGTCTCAACTTTTTCCAGAGCTGTATATATCTATTTTTTTTCCTCGAATATCCAGCGTAAATATCAATATTTATCCCTTTTTCACACGCTGGTCATGAGCTCGTCAAAAAGCTGTTTTACTTTGTGCAGCAGCTCTTTGTAAAGGATTCCTGTGTTCACTCTTGCAAAACAATTTCCATGCTGCACACATAGATGAAGTCTTCCTTGAGCGCTTGCCTTTGATTGTCGAAAGCCTGAGCTTGGTATAAGCAATTATTATTAAAAAAAATTTTTGGGGGGGGGGGGGTGGGTAAGTCATGTGGATGCTGAAAGGTTTCAGATACTTCAATCCACCATGCATTGGTGTGGTTGAGTTGAGCCTTACAATTAACAGGCCCATCATGACCATGCTAACACAGTGTGTATCGTTTTGGATGTGGTAGGGTGGCGTTGTGCTGGTTTCTCACGATGAGCGACTCATCTGTACGGTGTGCAAAGAACTGTGGGTGTGCGGCGAAGGCGGGGTGCAGAGGGTCAACGGTGGTTTTCAGGAGTACAAGGGACTGCTGGAAGAGCAGTTCCGCAAAGAAGGATTCATCTGATGGACCTCGTGGACATTTGTGTGCTTGCGTGTGTGTACATGTGTACATATGTTTCTCATCTTGCCTCGTTTTCTTATAGCCTTAATAACGAAGCTTAATGACGGCTTTTTAACGGCATTTATAAGCACACATCATGAGCATCAATTATCTTTTCAACTGCAACATTGGAGAAAAGTTGGAAAAACCTCGCCCGATGCAGCATTTCAAACCTTCAGTTGGAACGGGAAGCCGTATTGTCATGGCGATTGGTGGGCGTGCAACGATCGAATTTTGATCACCAGCAAAAAAAAACAAAAAAACGTGCACACCTGCATCAAATGTATACACAGTATGGATGTGATTCCTTAAGTATTATGAGTCATGTGATGTTTATCCAAGTGTTGCGGAATTTTAAGATCGGCAAACTTAGCTGAAACCCTGGAATAAACTCACCCCATGTTGAGGTACTGGTTGCACTGTTGGTGTCGTATTCACCTGTGTGGGATAAGGTTTGTTTTTGCTGCAACTTCAGATGTCAGTGGACAGGGTTGTGTAAGTCATCGTATGAATTTACCGTGAACTGCACCTGACCACAACGATTGAATGTCATTGGCAAGTCGTGAGATTCTCAGTGGTTTGGCGTTTGTGAACGATTAAAGTCTCTTCCTGAAAGACTTGAAATCTCGTCGAAACAAACAAACAAAAGACCTTTAATCGTGGATTGTCCCAAGATGAGTGATTGAGAGTGACGATCCATCTTCTTCCAGTTCGACATAGAAATCCAGCACCTTTCATTTGTGCTTGTGATTTACATCTCCATTGGCCATTTGCACTCCTCCACAAACGAATTTGTCAATGGAGGTTGATCAATTCCTCACGATGGATGGAACTGATTGAAGAATGCTAACCACCGTGAGAACCAAAGAGAAACGGACGTTCTCGGCGTTCACCCTTCATCGGAGGTTGGCATACTTCTAACGCTTTGTCCATTCCATCCATTGTTCTTCCAGTCTGCTAATGTAAACCTACAATAGCTTTCATGAAGACGAATTTTCGATTTTATTTTTACCTCCGCCACCAAAGGTGAACGAGGTTATGTTTTCACCCCTCTCTGTCTGTGTGCAAAATAGCTCAAAAAATTGTGGACTGATCCGGACGAAACTTTGTGCACATGTTGGGTGTGTGATGAGGAAGAATTGATTCAATTTTGGTGAAGATCCTAACCTGGGTCTGAGAATTATTTAATTATTAAAGTGATTCTTCACCATTGAGAGATAGGACCCAAAACGATATCCTCCTGTATAGCATGATATTTCAACAATGTATTGGGCCTGATATGTTCTCATGGATCAGGCATTACGTGGTGGAGGTGTGCGCTCTACTGAGTGCACTTCTCGTTTTATAAGTTATTGTTGCTGCAACAATGTCCCATGGCAGACTTCGAACTGCTTGCCCACATGTGGGCTTGTACATGCTGCCGATGTGCTGTTAATAAAGTGAAACTTGTTTCGATTGAAATGTCGAGATATTGTTGTTGGGGGTTTAATGGTGTATTTTAACACTCTCTCCCTCGGGGGGGGGGGTGGCTGTGGTGGGTTGGGGGGGGGGAGGTGGCGTGATATAATTATTACTTTGTCCAATGTTAATATTATTATTATTACTGCCATGCCGGCGTGGGATTCTAAACTGGGTAGGGGTGAAGGAGGCAAAAATGGAATTGGCGTCCTCTTTTGAAAAGGGAAAAAAGATAACGGTGTGATAAGACATTAGTTATTATTGTCCCCCGCCCCTCCGACAAGGTTGGAGATGGAGGATATTAAAATGAGCTCCCTCCCTCCAACCTATCATCTGTCCATGGAGTGGAGAGCAGGGCACCTTGATCATGTTTTCAGCATTTGGTTTTTCACCTGAAATGCTGAAGAAGTCAAACTTCCATTGTGGGCCAAAAATAAGTTTTGATTGCAAGATAAATTCTGCCAGAGAGAACATTAGTCAGTATTTTTCCAGCATGGCCAATTTTGATGTTTAAATAAAACATAATCCGAAGAGGTTCAACATGCCCCACGTTGTTGGGGGCGGGGGGGGGGGTATCGTGAACCATGCCCTGGGATCACCAACAAAGTTAAAAAAGAATCATTTTCAGGTAATTACAAACTTTTAATGAAGGTCAAACAGCATAGCATATTGAAATGTAGAACTGGCATTTCTTGATGTATCTGAAGAAAAGTTATTATTTCCATCTTCAAATCATGAGCAACTTGATTCCAAACTGATTACTGTCCTTTGTCATGGTATATCACTCCCTGCCTTTTCAACTCGCTGTATGTCTCCATCAGGCCACCATCAGCTTTCCTTCAATCTCTGGTTGAGAGTGGCATACCATTTTCTGAAAGAAAGAAAGCAATAAAAAGTACTGCTTCTCTTGCATTCTTAAGTTCCAAAACATTATTTTTACAAGGACAAGGTATTTTTAACCTTAAAACACTAAATACCACCGTTTTAAAACGGACATTGAAGCATATTTGTGAATAATCAATTCCTTACATTTAGGGTTTCCTTCCTATCATTCCTCATAACCATGGCCCCACCTTTGCAGGTTCAAGGTGCCTCCATGCAACACCATTATACAAACATGGGGACAATACCCCAGGGTGCTCACCTGGTAGCGGGCTGGATAAGATAACCAGGGAACCGCTGGTACGCATGGATGACAAAATATTTAACAGAGAAGAAAGTAAACACCTATGGAATTTTTTTTTATATATTTTTTTATTTTTAATGCTGTGAACAAACGGGAGATGAAGGTTGTGGTCAAATTTCATCGGAATTGTTTGTAGTTTCTGAGAAGAACGCAAATACATATTTTGGGGGACAACCCAGGTAAACCCCTTGAGGGCCCGATTTTTTTTTTTAATGCCATGAACAAACTTTGGTACATACAGGGTGAGGAAAATTGCGGTAAAGTTTCATTGAAATCGATGTGTAGTTGCAGGTATTTGTGGACCGACGGACGGATGATGCGCTATCCCATAAGCTCCTCAGGACTCCGTTCCAGGTGAGCTAAAAATGGATGTTCACTTTCGATGTCCAGAGAAGTTCAAGAATTGATTACTTTATAGTTAGTCTGACTTCTTACACTCATTTTAAATTGATATACAAGTTTTTCTGCTTGCATCTGTAGTACTCGATAAAGAAGAGCATACCTCTGCCATGCTATGCCCAGTCCATTTTTGAGATATTGTGCTGTATATTGATTTTGGCCCAATCTCTCAGTGGTGAAGAATCACTGAAAAAATTCTTGAATCCAGATCCAGATTCAGATCTTCACCAAAATCGAATCAATTCGTCCTTGTCACACACCCAAACCTGTCCACCAATTTTCATCCGGATCCGTTCTCAACTTTTCAAGATATCGTGCAATGTCGTTTTTAGCCACATCTCTCAATGGTGAAGAATCACTGAAAAAATTCTCAAATCCGGATCCGGATCAGGATCTTCACCAAAATCGAATCAATTAGTCATTGTCACACACCCAATCTGACCACCAAGTTTCATCCGAATCCGTTCTCAACTTTTCAAGATATCGTGTAATGTCGTTTTTAGCCACATCTCTCAATGGTGAAGAATCACTGAAAAAATTCTCAAATCCGGATCCGGATCAGGATCTTCACCAAAATCGAATCACTTAGTCCTTGTCACACACCCAACCTGACCACCAAGTTTCATCCGAATCCATTATCAACTTTTCAAGATATCGTGTAATGTCGTTTTTCGCCACATCTCTCAATGGTGAAGAATCAGTTAAAAATTAAATAATTCTTGTGTCCAGATCTGAATTCGGATCTTCACCAAAATAGAATCAATTAGTCCTTGTCACACACCCAACCTGACCACCACGTTTCATCCGAATTCATTATCAACTTTTCAAGATATCATGTAATGTCGTTTTTCGCCACATCTCTCAATGGTGAAGAATCACTGAAAAAATTCTCAAATCCGGATCCGGATCAGGATCTTCACCAAAATCGAATTAATTCGTCCTTGTCACACACCCAACCTGACCACCAAGTTTCATCCGAATTCGTTCTCAACTTTTCAAGATATCGTGCAATGTCGTTTTTAGCCACATCTCTCAATGGTGAAGAATCACTGAAAAAAATTCTCAAATCCGGATCCGGATCAGGATCTTCACCAAAATCGAATCAATTAGTCCTTGTCACACACCCAACCTGACCACCAAGTGTCATCCGAATCCATTATCAACTTTCAAGATATCGTGTAATGTCGTTTTTAGCCACATCTCTCAATGGTGAAGAATCAGTTAAAAATTAAATAATTCTTGTGTCCAGATCTGAATTCGGATCTTCACCAAAATCGAATCAATTCTTCCGAGTGGCACTCCCAACATGTCCACCAAGTTTCATGTGAATCCATCCATAACTTTTTGAGATATTGTGCTGAATATCGTTTCTGGGCCGAAATCACTGAAAAATTCTCAGATCCGGACCCGGATTCGGAACTTCACTGAAATTTACCCATGCCGGCTGGTCACCGACGCACACACAAACATTTTTTTTAACGATTACTTTGAAAACTGTAGCCAAAAATCATGTGACAAACAGACAGACAAAATACTTTGCGAAATTTTTTATTCCCAAGTAACAACAACTACGTTGCCAACGGTGAACGGTAGTGCAGGCTTTGATGGCTTCCTGCTGCGTTTAACTTCCCTGTAAGGGGATCTCTACTTGATATTATATCACAACAGTGAAAGGGATTATATTATTTCTGTTCTCTTTATTCCAATACATTACAATGTTTCGAACACTGTATGTGCGCCATGTCGGTAAGGTTCGCGATAGTGTTTTTTAATTTATTTTTTAAAAAAGACGTTTCCTCTACACTGACCAAGGTATCCTCGGTCTTAGTTTCGCGTCATCGTTCTTTTGAAAATCTGAAACGCTATTTTTGATGCCGAACGAAAGGGGAAGTAGGCACGTCGGGTTCCTCAACCTCAGAACCGCATGAGACGTGTGCGGAAACAGTATGGCGGCGGCACGGCCACCGGTGTTCGCGGTTCTGTTTGCGGTGTCGCTCGTCTTAAATGGCGCGTACGGCGCCGGGAAAACGCTCGTTCTGCTGGACAACATGGCCATCAAAGAAACACATTCCATGTTTTTCAGATCTCTCTCAGGTCAGAACTTGCCTGGTTTGCTTGTAAAAGCGGTTCGTGACGTGTACAGGTAGAAATACCTACCTTGTGGTGTCGGAGCTTGCACATGTTCACATACGTCGTGCGTCGCATGCGACGCAACGTTAACCCCCTGACGTCATTGTGCACAATGCTGAAGTGATTGATGTGTCATAGTTCCCTGAAGACGGTTCGTTTGTTTCGATCACCATTGTGACGTGTGTTTCGATCACCGCTGCGACGTGTGTTTCGATCACCGTTGTGACGTGTTTCAATCACCGTTGTGACGTTTCAATCACCGTTGTGACGTGTTTCAATCACCGTTGTGACGTGTTTCAATCACCGTTGTGACGTGTTTCAATCACCGTTGTGACGTGTGTTTCGATCACCGTTGTGACGTGTGTTTCAATCACCGTTGTGACGTGTTTCAATCACCGTTGTGACGTGTTTCAATCACCGTTGTGACGTGTGTTTCGATCACCGTTGTGACGTGTTTCAATCACCGTTGTGACGTGTTTCAATCACCGTTGTGACGTGTTTCGATCACCGTTGTGACGTGTTTCGATCACCGTTGTGACGTGTGTTTCGATCACCGTTGTGACGTGTGTTTCGATCACCGTTGTGACGTGTGTTTCGATCACCGTTGTGACGTGTGTTTCGATCACCGTTGTGACGTGTGTTTCGATCACCGTTGTGACGTGTGTTTCGATCACCGTTGTGACGTGTGTGCGTTTTCTTCCTGCAGACCGTGGTTTCGAGTTGACGTTCAAAACTGCTGATGATCCAGCTCTGTCACTCATCAAGTACGGCGAGTTTATCTACGAACACCTGGTCATCTTCTCACCGTCTGTCGAGGGTCAGTGTGGTGCAATCATTGCTTGTCATGTGACATGTGCGGTTACTGTAACTTTATAATATGAGTGTTGGACACGGGGGCACGGTGTCCCGAGTACTCTTCGTGATGGGGGTGCTGCGCAAGTCGGCACGCTTGACTTTGAGCTGTCGAGCCTGGGTTCGATTCCCGGCTCGACTGTAAACCGTCTGCTTGGTGCTTTTACGTGTCGCAAATTGCGCCGTCCCTCGAATGGACTATTGAGTGGGGTATACCGTTGGTGTATGTTGAAATGTCCGTGGTGCCTTTGGGAAAAGGAGGCGAGTTATCGCCGGCATCCTGAACGAATTAAAAATATATCTTGCCCAAATTGGATGCATGTGAACGTCAGGCCTGGCCAACCGGTTCGTGAAAGACTTGGGGAAAGACGACCCCCACAAGAAGGTGCCGATCGGGGCTGTTGAGGAAGTATTGTCGTAGCATTAGTTTAGCATGAGGGCCTTGGAGGAGGTCCAGAGAGAGACACAGAGACACAGAGACAGAGAGAGAGACAGACAGACAGAGAGACAGACAGACACAGAGACAGACAGACAGACACAGAGACAGACAGACAGACACAGAGACAGACAGACAGACACAGAGACAGACAGACAGACACAGAGACAGACAGACAGACAGACACAGAGACAGAGAGACAGACAGACACAGAGACAGAGAGACAGACAGACACAGAGACAGAGAGACAGACAGACACAGAGACACAGAGACAGACAGACACAGAGACAGACAGACACAGAGACAGACAGACACAGAGACAGAGAGACAGACAGACACAAAGACAGAGAGACAGACAGACACAGAGACAGAGAGACAGACAGACACAGAGACAGAGAGACAGACAGACAGACACAGAGACAGAGAGACAGACAGACAGACACAGAGACAGAGAGACAGACAGACAGACACAGAGACAGAGAGACAGACAGACAGACACAGAGAGACAGACAGACAGACACAGAGACAGACAGACAGACAGACACAGAGACAGACAGACAGACACA
>NC_140970.1:88570491-88695491 GCF_056783735.1 Eptatretus burgeri | reverse complement strand
GAGACAGACAGACAGACAGACACAGAGACAGACAGACAGACAGACACAGAGACAGACAGACAGACAGACACAGAGACAGACAGACAGACAGACACAGAGACAGACAGACAGACACAGAGACAGACAGACAGACAGACACAGAGACAGACAGACAGACAGACACAGAGACAGACAGACAGACAGACACAGAGACAGACAGACAGACAGACACAGAGACAGACAGACAGACAGACACAGAGACAGACAGACAGACAGACACAGAGACAGACAGACAGACAGACACAGAGACAGACAGACAGACAGACACAGAGACAGACAGACAGACAGACACAGAGACAGACAGACAGACACAGAGACAGACACAGAGACAGACACAGAGACAGACAGAGACAGACAGACAGACACAGAGACAGACAGACAGACACAGAGACAGACAGACAGACACAGAGACAGACAGACAGACACAGAGACAGACAGACAGACACAGAGACAGACAGACAGACACAGAGACAGACAGACAGACACAGAGACAGACAGACAGACACAGAGACAGACAGACAGACACAGAGACAGACAGACAGACACAGAGACAGACAGACAGACACAGAGACAGACAGACAGACACAGAGACAGACAGACAGACACAGAGACAGACACAGAGACAGACAGACAGACAGACACAGAGACAGACAGACAGACAGACACAGAGACAGACACAGAGACAGACAGACACAGAGACAGACACAGAGACAGACAGACACAGAGACAGACACAGAGACAGACAGACACAGAGACAGACACAGAGACAGACAGACACAGAGACAGACAGACACAGAGACAGACACAGAGACAGACAGACACAGAGACAGACACAGAGACAGACAGACACAGAGACAGACACAGAGACAGACAGACAGACAGACACAGAGACAGACAGACAGACACAGAGACAGACAGACAGACACAGAGACAGACAGACAGACACAGAGACAGACAGACAGACACAGAGACAGACAGACAGACACAGAGACAGACAGACAGACACAGAGACAGACAGACAGACACAGAGACAGACAGACACAGAGACAGACAGACAGACACAGACAGACAGACAGACAGAGACAGACAGACAGACAGACACAGAAACAGACAGAGACAGACAGGGACAGACAGACACACAGACACAGAAAGACAGACAGACAGACAGACAGACAGAAAGACGCAGAGACAGAGACAGACAGACACAGAGTCAGACAGACAGACAGACACAAAGTCAAGCAGACAGACAGACACAGAGACAGACAGACAGACAGACACAGAGACAGACAGACAGACAGACACAGAGACAGACAGACAGACACAGAGACAGACAGACAGACACAGAGACAGACACAGAGACAGACAGACACAGAGACAGACAGACACAGAGACAGACAGACACAGAGACAGACAGACAGACAGACACAGAGACAGACAGACACAGAGACAGACACAGAGACAGACACAGAGACAGACACAGAGACAGACAGACACAGAGACAGACACAGAGACAGACAGACAGACAGACACAGAGACAGACAGACAGACACAGAGACAGACAGACAGACACAGAGACAGACAGACAGACACAGAGACAGACAGACAGACACAGACAGACAGACAGACACAGAGACAGACAGACAGACACAGAGACAGACAGACAGACACAGAGACAGACAGACAGACACAGAGACAGACAGACAGACACAGAGACAGACAGACAGACACAGAGACAGACAGACAGACAGACACAGAGACAGACAGACACAGAGACAGACAGACAGACACAGAGACAGACAGACAGACAGACACAGAGACAGACAGACAGACAGACACAGAGACAGACAGACAGACAGACACAGAGACAGACAGACAGACAGACACAGAGACAGACAGACAGACAGACACAGAGACAGACAGACAGACAGACACAGAGACAGACAGACAGACACAGAGACAGACAGACAGACACAGAGACAGACACAGAGACAGACAGACACAGAGACAGACAGACAGACAGACACAGAGACAGACAGACACAGAGACAGACACAGAGACAGACACAGAGACAGACAGACACAGAGACAGACACAGAGACAGACAGACACAGAGACAGACAGACACACACAGAGACAGAGAGACACAGAGATAGACAGAGAGAGACAGAGACAGAGAGACACAGAGATAGACAGAGAGAGACAGAGACAGAGACAGACAGATAGACAGACAGAGACAGAGAGACAGATAGACAGAGAGAGAGACAGACAGATAGACAGAGAGAGAGACAGACAGATAGACAGAGAGAGAGACAGACAGATAGACAGAGAGAGAGACAGACAGATAGACAGAGAGAGAGACAGACAGATAGAGAGACAGAGACAGATAGACAGAGAGAGAGACAGAGACAGAGACAGACAGATAGACACACAGAGACAGACAGAGACAGAGACAGACATAGATATCTGGATGGAGAGATGGATAGAGAGAGTTGCATGCAAAGCAAACAGACGTGAGATAATGTTGCGAGGAAATTGTAAACACTCATTCCTACATCGTTCAGGATTGTAATCCTTGCCAAGAGTCTGCTTTGTTAAAACCTGGCGTATTTACAATGAAACTGATTTGGATTGTTTGCAGTTTCCTGCCTGGACTACCTGCAGTCCAGGCAGGAATTTGGAATATGTCCAGGGTGCCGGTGATTGGCTCGCCTACTCTTCGCGACTAATACTAGCAGATGGGGGCACCCACCTTAATGTCCACCAAGTTACGGCACATGCCTCGATGCTTCACCTTGCATCCAAAACATCAGGGTAACGGTTTGTACTCCGGTTGGGATTCTAACCCAGGATATGTGTTGCAGCACATAGGTGAGTGCGTATACCCTTCGGCTATTCTACCAGCCCAGATGTGAACTTCCAATGAGTATGGCTGAACACGCAGGAGTTTTGAGTGTGAAACCATTGTCAAGCCGTATTGCAGGGGTAATGGAACTAACATGCAACTACTTGTAAAAACTACCTCGAAAAGCGAACTTTTTACGTGGTGTTAATTTCTCAGTCAATGCGCGACTTTCAAAATGACGTAATCTGTCCCAGAATTCCCCCAGAATGCTCGGCACGCATGCACAGAAACCGCAAGAAATGACGGCGTTCGGGGGCATCATAAAGTACCGTGTATCATTTGGGGAGATAAGGATTGTAAAGTAAAATGGCTCACAAAGCTCGAAAAGAAGCCAAACCTACTTGAATAAATCCTTGAGAGAAAGGGTTGTGCCTCTGCACAACAAAAAGCCTGGGAGAATCTTCTCAGCTTGTCGACCGGGCAGCTGCTCGTACCGCAAACTCCCGACCATATTGGCCGGTGCATGGTCCGAGTGGATGGACATGTGCTGCGCAAATCCCCGAGGACATCTTTGTGACGTGAAAATACCCGAAGCTTGTGCCAGCTATATTTACGAGGGAGCTGCATGTATCGGGTAGACATTCCTTCCCTTAGTAATGCACTGTATCTGGTCTGGGTGCTTCTGAACACCGATGAGAAGGACATATCCAAGCCTTGTGAATATCCAGGGTAAGTTTGAAATGATGATATTTATTGTTCATTATAGTGGGAGTGGGAAGTGGAGAGAGGGGTGGCAGCTCAGGGAGCTGTGAGGGTTGTTATAAATATATTATTTGTTTGGTTCCAGGGCCACAAGATAAACTGGAGCTGCAATCGGTAGAGCGCTAACTCCGCCAGGCTGAACAGTTTACGTTTTGTATCCCAATGATAGGTCGGATCTGAATCCGGACCTGAACCAGAATCGAATCAGTTTGTTCTCGTCACCTAACCAACGCATTCATCCACATCGTTTTGTCATAACTCGTCCACGACTTTTTGAAATTTTGTGCCACACATCGTTTTTGGCGCCATTTCTCAATGGTGAAGAATCGTTTAAAATAAAAAAATAAAAAAATTCTCATATCCAGATTCGGATCTTCACCAAAATCGAATCAATTCGTCCTTGTCACACACCCAACCCGCACACCAAGTTTCGTCCCACTCTGTCCACAACCTTTTGAGGTATCCTTTTCACAAACAGACAGACAAACAAGGAGTGGGGGAGGTGGGGCAAATACCTTTTGTGCCATGGATAATAATCCCCCTGTTTACAGTAGGGGTCGGAAAACTACTTGCACTGTGGCATGTGTTCAGGCGAAAATCGGAAGTCATCTCCCCCCCCACCCCCTTCGCATGGGGTGGGGGGGGAGGGAGAGACTACTTACATTTACCACAGCTCTGATGTATAAGATGAGGAGGGGGATTTTAATTTTTACTCGAAGCACCCGCTCCCTACTGGAGCCGTCAGGGTGGGGTCATGTTATTATATTGTTGCGGATTCGCGCCCGCCGGCGTGCGAACGGCCACGTAACTCGAATCGCGGCACGTCGCCCACCGGACGGACAATCCAGTCGTGACCCTCTCGGACTAATGCCGGGAACTAGTCACGGGTGGACCTTTCGGCCTCACCACGATCGTGCCAATCGGCCCCCCGCGTGGGATAGGGTTGCTCGCCAAATTCGACCTACCTAAGTACCCACACGGAGGGTAGATCGGGCGATCGCACCTCGCCGCAGGTCGACTTCGGACACGGGCCACTTTAAGCGACCCGTTCCGTACTATCGGGATAACTGAGCGGTGTTATCGTCGGCCTCGACGGTTCGATTAATTATCGGGCGTTTTAGCCCACGACCAACCCTTTACGTGAAGTAAGATGGAGATTCAATAGAGGAAAAGACGAAGCGAAACGGGGGAAACAGTTCAACACAAAGCACATTTATTTCACGATGAACGGAAAGCACACATATACAATTACACCAAAAGCAAATGTAAAAGAAGAAGAAACACAATATTACACAAAAAGCAAATATAAAAGAGAAACACAATGCAGATCTATTACCGACTACGCGAGCACACGGCAACACTTATGCAGTTTTACTTCACAGACGGCGCCGACAACACATATACCCAAAGCAAAATAAAAGGACCACCCTCAAGGATGAGGCGGGCCTGGGGCCGAGACCGCGTCGGGCCTACCCGTCTGGTGATGAGCCGCGAAATGGCGCTGGCGCCCCGACTCCGCGGGCCTCGCTGGGACTGCCTGGTATGGGGTGGGGACGGGGCCCCCTTCTCGCACTATCTCAGCGTGGGGGGAAACAGGAGGGGGTTGTTGATGCTCGGGGGATGGAGGATATCTCCCTGTACCGGGTCCCGCGACGAGCGTCTCCACCACGACCTCGGTCGCGCCGCCGGCCTCTCCCTCCGCAGCTCCCCGACTCCGACACGAGCACCCCCTCGACCGCCTTCGCCGCCGCCACCTCTCCACAGCTCCGTCCTCTTCACTCTGACTACTACCACTTCTTCCCAGCTCCACCGACAACTCCACTTGACTGACGAACGCGGTCGTTTATATCCCCCGTGGCCTCGCTCCTTCACCTTCGACCCTTTACCTCCGACCCTTCACCTCTAACTGGCTCCCCATTGGACCGAGGAAAAGTGGGCGTGAATGCTTTTTGATCCATGAATTTGCATATAGCGACCACACTCCAACGTACCTGGAGGTGGGGCCAAATCGCCCCACGCTCACCGATAGGACGGAACAGAAGTGGGCGTGAGTCGTTTTTGATCCGTTTTCTTCGGAAAGGCCGGCGCTTTTGCACCCCTGCTTGGTGCGCGCCCTGCACGAGTCCAGTATCGGTGCCCACAAGCGGCGTGGGAATGACGGTGATGCGATGGTTGTGAGGGCGAGTTGTGACGGTAAAGGTCGTGGCTGTTGTTGTGAAGCGGCGTTGCGGTTGGTGGTTGTTGTGTGATGGCTGTTGAGACGTGGTTGGTGGTGGTAGTAATGGCGGCTGGTCCAAAATAAAGATAGTAAAAGAAAAACGGCTATCTAGAGGGGTCGCAGCCCGAATGAATGACATTTATTCCCTCGAAACAACGGGTTTGGGCCTAACTACACATATACTTACAGAGATATCTCACCTAAGGGACCTGAATGGTGGTTTGCGAATTTCGTCAACCACAACAATATTTATGCCTATTTTACTCCAAGGGGTCCCAGGATTACACACCCAAAAAATGGTTGCAAGCGGTTCAGCCATTTTTGCGGTACCTGGGAACAGACAGACAGACAGACAGACAGACAGACAGACGGTGAATTGTAGTAAGATTTTGTGCCCATGACCTAACCCTTGGTACTACCAACACGTATTCAGTTTATTTTATGTTCAAATAGGAACACAAACGACACGGATAAACGCTATTTATTACGTCATAAAAGGTGCCGTTAGTGGCTGGACCTAGGTACGCTTGCTCCATTATGTGTACTCGTGCATGCCCGTAGGTTCCTGCCCGTACGTGCCTTATTCCGTACACCCATCACAGATTTTGTAGTTTGCTTTTGTAGTGCATGCCCGTTCACCCATCACAGATTTTGCAACCAACACATTTTGAAGGATCTGATGGATGACATACTTACGTGCGTGGCCGTACTTACAAAACAACAACAAAAAAACAAAAACAAAGAAGATTTGTGATGTCAATTGTGATGTCATAGCACCGTATGCTGTCATTGGTTTGGTAAGTAAATGGTCATAACTTGGGAACCCCTTGTCCGATTAATATCAAACCTTGAAAAGGCACATCCACAGGTCCCCAGAAATATACCTGGCAAGTTTCAATGAGATCGGACCAGTGGTTGTCGAGAAACAGCGGTCACAGACACACACACAGATTGCTGGAATTATCGACACTAGTGCGTGCCCGGACGTGCGTAGCCGTATGTGCAAAAAAATAAAACAACTGGATTGGGGTATTGTTTCAATTATATCGGACAGACAGAGAGAGGGTTTGTCAGACATTGGTATCATAAATCGTAACCTCTCTCCATTGGTATCATAAATGGCCATAACTTGGGAAACACTTGGGAAGCAGCTGAAACGGATGAAGAAGAATGATATCAAACTTTGAAAAGGCACATACTCAGCTCCCCAGTGTCAATTGTGACGGCATATCAAACGAAGAAGAAGAATTGACGCCCTCTCTGTCCCCCTCCTCTGTCCCCCTCCTCTGTCCCCCTCCTCTGTCCCCCTCCTCTGTCCCCCCTCCTCTGTTCCTCCCCTCTCTTGCCCCTCCTCTCTCCCTTCTCTTGCCCCCCTCTCACCCCTCTCTTGCCCTTCTCTCTCCCCCTCCTCCTCTGTCCCCCTCCTCTCTCCATCTCCTCTCTTGCCCCCCTCTCAGCCCCTCTCTCGCCCTTCTCTCTCCCCCCTCCTCTCTCCCTTCTCTTTCCCCCTCCTCTCTCCCCTCTCTTGCCCCCCTCTCGCCCTTCTCTTTCCCCTCTCTCGCCCTTCTCTTTCCCCCTCTCTCGCCCTTCTCTCTCCCCCTCCTCTCTCCCTTCTCTAGCCCCCCTCTCACCCTCCTCTCTCCCCTCTCCTCTCTCCCTTCTCTCTCCCCCTCCTCTTGCCCTTCTGTCTCCCCCTCCTCTCTCCCTCCCCTCTCTTGCCACTCCCCTCTCACACCCTCTCACCCCTCCTCTGTCCCCCCTCCTCTGTCCCCCCTCCTCTGTCCCCCCTCCTCTGTCCCCCCCCTCTCTTGCCCTTCTCTCTCCCCCCTCCTCTGTCCCCCTCCTCTGTCCCCTCCTCTGTCCCCCTCCTCTGTCCCCCTCCTCTGTCCCCCCTCCTCTGTCCCCCTCCTCTGTCCCCCTCCTCTGTCCCCCTCCTCTGTCCCCCTCCTCTGTCCCCCTCCTCTGTCCCCCTCCTCTGTTCCCCCTCCTCTGTCCCCCCTCCTCTGTCCCCCTCCTCTGTCCCCCTCCTCTGTCCCCCTCCTCTGTCCCCCTCCTCTGTCCCCCTCCTCTGTCTCCCTCCTCTGTCCCCCCTCCTCTGTCCCCCCTCCTCTGTCCCCCTCCTCTGTCCCCCCTCCTCTCCCCCTCCTCTGTCCCCCTCCTCTGTCCCCCTCCTCTGCCCCCTCCTCTGTCCCCCTCCTCTGTCCCCCCTCCTCTCTGTCCCCCTCCTCTCTGTCCCCCTCCTCTGTCCCCCTCCTCTGTCCCCCCTCCTCTGTCCCCCCTCCTCTGTCCCCCCTCCTCTGTCCCCCCTCCTCTCTGTCCCCCCTCCTCTCTGTCCCCCCTCCTCTCTGTCCCCCCTCCTCTCTGTCTCCCCTCCTCTCTGTCTCCCCTCCTCTCTGTCTCCCCTCCTCTCTGTCTCCCATCCTCTCTCCCCCCTCCTCTCTCCCTCCCCTCTCTTGCCACTCCACCTCTCACCACCTCTCACCACCTCTCACCACCTCTCACCACCTCTCACCACCTCTCACCACCTCTCACCACCTCTCACCACCTCTCACCACCTCTCACCACCTCTCACCACCTCTCACCACCTCTCACCCCCTCTCACCCCCTCTCACCCCTCTCTCACCCTCTCTCCCCCTCCTCTCTCCCCCTCCTCTCTCCCCCTCCTCTTTCCCCCTCCTCTCTCCCCCTCCTCTCTCCCCCTCCTCTCTCCCCCCTCCTCTGTCCCCCCACCTCTATCCCCCTCCTCTTTCCCCCCTCCTCTCTCCCCCTCCTCTCTCCCCCTCCTCTCTCCCCCCCTCCTCTCTCCCCCCTCCTCTCTCCCCCTCCTCTCTCCCCCCTCCTCTCTCCCCCTCCTCTCTCCCCCTCCTCTCTCCCCCCTCCTCTCTCCCCCCTCCTCTCTCCCCCTCCTCTCTCCCCCTCCTCTCTCCCCCTCCTCTCTCCCCCCTCCTCTCTCCCCCTCCTCTCTCCCCCCTCCTCTCTCCCCCTCCTCTCTCCCCCCTCCTCTCTTCCCCCCTCCTCTCTTCCCCCTCCTCTCTCCCCCCTCCTCTCTCCCCTCCTCTCTCCCCCTCCTCTCTCCCCCTCCTCTCTCCACCCTCCTCTCTCCACCCTCCTCTCTCCACCCTCCTCTCTCCACCCTCCTCTCTCCCTCCCCTCTCTCGCCCCTCCTCTCGCCCCCTCTCTTCCCCCTCCTCTCTCGCCCCTCTCTCTGTAAATGTATTCACAAATGTCTACCAAGCACAACGATTAATTCCAACCTTGGGAAAAAACAGCTTTCAAACCCTTGGGAAACGGCTGTTTCCCTCGGGAAAATTCAAACCTTGGGATTAATTAATAATTTGAATAATAATCAAACCTTGGGAGTAAATAATTAAATAAAATAATAATTAAAT
The DNA here is from genome assembly GCF_056783735.1 of Eptatretus burgeri. Lineage (NCBI taxonomy): Eukaryota > Metazoa > Chordata > Myxini > Myxiniformes > Myxinidae > Eptatretus > Eptatretus burgeri. The sequence goes on along the minus strand of NC_140970.1, from coordinate 88,686,242 downwards.
AATAATCGAACCTTGGGATTAATTAATTAATTCAAACCTTTGGAAAGAACAGCTTTCAAACCTTGGGAGACACTTGGGAAACAGCTGAAATGGATGAGGAAGAACGATATCAAACTTTGAAAAGGCACATACCCAGGACCCCAGTGTCGATTGTGACGTCACACCAAGCGAAGAAGAATTGTGACGTCAATCCTTCAAATAAATAAATAAATAAATAAACAATAATTGTGATGTCATTCGTGATGTCATAGCACCGTGTCCTGTCTTTGGTTCACAGATACATGGCCATAACTTGGGAACCGCTCGTCCGATTGATATCAAACCTTGAAAAGGCACATCCGCGGGGCCCCGGCAATATTCCTGGCAAGTTTCAATCCGATCGGACCGGTGGTGGTCTGATTATTAATAATTTGGGGAAAAAATGGCATGAGAAGGTGGAACGACACCTTCAGCTGCTGTATATACACCTTCTCAACACTGAAAAAGCAATAAAATGGCTGTAACTTGGGAACTGCTCGTCCGATCGATATCAAACCTCGAAAAGGCACATCCGCGGGTCCCCGGCAATATTCCTGGCAAGTTTCAATGCGATCGGACCGGCGGTCGTCGAAAAATGGCGGTCACAGACAGATAAATAGACAGACAGACACACACACAGAGATTGCTGGAATTATATATATATATATATATATATACACGAGTACGTGCCCGTAAAAAAAATAAAAAAAAATTCAAACCGCGAGCATCAAACAACAACCACGCAGGCCGTTTCTTCGCTCTTGAGTGCCCGAACGTGCGTGGCCCGGAAGTTCGAATATTCGCAGTTACAATTATTCGCAATTTAGTTTTAATACCCAATTATTCAATTAGCGCCAACGTATTTTACCTTTTCGCAATGTCGTGGCAAGGAAAAACAAAAAGAGAAGAGAGAGAAAAAAATTTACTTCCTGGTTTGGAGCACACCAGCACTCTGATGTTACCGAAATTTATACACCGGCTAATATGAAAACGATCATAACTTGGGGCATTGTGTTTATCTATAAATGTGCAAAAGAAATCGAGAAATTGTTAGAGTACACGAAGTCATCATTATCCGGAAGCCCGTACGTTGTAACCCGTAATGGCGAACGTGGCTGAGCTTCCCTTCCCCATCGGCCATGCCCACGCAACAGCGTGTCTATCATTGGTTTGGTAAATAAATGGCCATAACTTCGGAGGCACTTGTCCGATTAATATCAAACCTTGAAAAGGCACATCCTCAGGTCCCCAGCAATATACCTGGCAAGTTTCAATTAGATCGGACCAGCGGTTGTCGAGAAACGGCAGTCACAGACACACACACACAGACACGCACACACACGGAGATTGCTGGAATTATATATAGTGTTGTGGTTACCAAATTCGCAAACCACCATTCAGGTCCCTTAGGTGAGGTATCTCGGCAAGTGCATGTGTAGTTAGGCCCAAACCCGTTGTCTAGTGGGAATACATGTCATTTATACGTGCTGCGACTCTTCAGGATAGCCGTTTTTCTTTTACTATCTTTATTTTGGACCAACCGCCATGATCACAACCACAACATCAACCACCGACCACAACCACCGCCACGACCTTCACGCACACCTCACAACCGTAGCATCGCCACCGTTCTTGCCCCGGGGCTGTGGGTACCGGTGTTGGACTCATGCAGAACGCGCGTCGAACAGCGTGTACAAAATCACGGATTTTCTGCTTCAAAAACGGATCAAAAACGACACACGCCCACTTTTTGCCGTCCAATCGGTGAGCGAGGGGCGAATTGGCCCCGCCCCCAGGGCGATCGATATATGCAAATTTGTGGATCAAAAAGCCTTCACGCCCACTTTTTCTCGGGCCAATGGGGAGCGAGGTGAAAGGTCAAAGGGAGGGGGTCAAAGGCGAAGTTACGGGGGGATAAAAGGACGGTGTTCGTCAGTCAGAGTCGGAACGAGAGAGTCAGCAGAACGGGGTCGGAGAGTCAAGAAGAGGAGAGTCGGAAGCAGAGGGTCAAGACTTCGCGGGCGGTGGAGCTGCTCGTCGTGTGCGTTGGAGTCGGAACGGAGGGGACGGAGCTGTGGAAAGGCGGCGACACCAGACGAGGGGGTGCTCGCGTCGTGCAGGAAGCTGCACCCGAGGGAGGCCGACAGCGCGACCTGGCCGAGGTGGAGACGCTCGTCGCACATAATAAAGATCCTCTATACCCCGAGCATCAGCAACCCCCTCCTGTTTCCCCCCGCGCTGAGATAGTGCGACCAAGGGGGCCCCGTTCCCACCCCCTGCCAGGCACTGTCCACGAGGCCCGCGGGTTGCGGGGCCATCGCCGCTCCGCGTCTCATCACCAGACGGGTAGGCCCGACCCGGTCTCGGCCCCAGGCCTACCTCATTCTTGGGGGATTTCTTTTCCTTGGTTTTGGGTATGTGTTGTCGGCGCCGTCTGTGAAGTAGAATTGTATAAGTGTTGCCGTATGCTCGGTAGTCGGTATTAGCTCTGCACTGTGTTTTCACTTTTATATTTGCTTTTTGTGTAAATGGAATTGTGTTTTCTTTTTTTTGTGTGCATTTGGTGGAATTGTATTTGTGTGCTTCCCGTGTGCTGCGAATAAATGTGCTTTATTGTTGAACTGTTCTCCCGCTTCGCTTCGTCTTTTTCCCCATTGAACCCCCATCTTGCTTCACGTAAAGGGTTGGTAGTGGGCTGAGTACGCCCGATAATTAATCGAACCGTCGAGGTCGACGATAACACCGCTCGGTTATTCTGATAGTACGGAACGGGTCGCTTAAGTGGCCCGTGTCCGAAGTCGACCTGCGGCGAGGTGCGATCGCCCGGTCTACCCTCCGCGTGGGTACTTAGGTAGTTCGAATTTGGTGAGCAACCCTATCCCACGCGGGGGCTGATTGGCTCGATCGCGGTGAGACCGAAAGGTCCACCCGTGACTGGTTCCCGGCGTTAGTCCGAGAGGGTCACGACTGGATTGTCCGTCCGGTGGGCGACGTGCCGCGATTCGAGTTACGTGGCCGTTCGCACGCCGGCGGGCGCGAAGACCGCAACACTGGTGTCAGGAGTGGGATACAAATTCATCGCCCTCCTCGCGGCACTGGTATCGGAGAACAGGAAAACGGGCTCTCCTGTCTCCGGCTAAATTTACGGGAATCGGTCCAGGGGTGAGAGAAGCGACCCCCGATTCCCTCCAAATTACGAGCGAGCAAATTAACCCTTCACGAGAAGCAAGATGGCGTCTCAAGGCGAGCGGGAGCCGGGGGTATTAGAAATGGATGTAGAATGTGTAGAATCCATGGCTCAGGATGGAATCCCCGAGCAGGAAATGTTGATTGTGCAGGAACACGGACTCGCCCAACTGAACCCAGGGCCCGAGGTGGGTGCGGCAGCGGCCGCAGTGTATGACACCTCCCCCCCCCCTCTCCACCAAGACCCTTCCCCAACCCTTGCCGAAACGGCTCAGCTGAGTGCATCCAACATGGCCCAGCTATGCGCCATGCTGGCGGCAATGAACGAAAAGATGAATGCGAAAATGATCGAAAAAATGGATGCAAACGCAAATGAAATGAAAAACGAAATGAAAGGCATGAACGAAAAGATGGATACATTCACAAACGTAATAAAACGCATGAAAACTAAAATGGTAACAAACATGAAGGAAGAAACGAAAAAGTTCCGGGGTGAGACGCAGAACATGGGCCGATGCCTGCAGGCGGGCATGAAGGCCGTGACCAGGGAGCTGGGAATGGCGACTTCACGTGTGGGAGCAAACGAGCTGGAAGGGGGTACAACGGCTGACAGGCCCGCGGTGGAGGCGGGTGAAAAAATAATTCGTGGAACGTGTTGGGCGAGGGTCGTGACGATGACCGAAAGGGAAAAATTAAATGGGGAGACCAAAACGTGTGAGACGAGACACGAGGTGACGACAACAGAAATAATAGTTGAGACAAGGGAGGTAAAGGGTGAAGAGTTGGCAGAGACGCGGGAGATGGGAACGATAGAGGGAAGACGACACGATGAAGACGGGGTAAGTGACGCGCACACACACACGGAGGTAGTGGAGGATAATGGGGTTGAGCTCGCGGAGCGTGTAGGGACCCGGTGCGAGCAGCGGGATGGCCTCCTCCAGGAACGAGGGGAGGGAGTATGCCCCCTTGAGGCGAGTCACGACCAGGTGAGTTCGGTCGTGCTTTGCGAGGTTGAGAGGACGGGTGCTGTGGACAGGTGCACGGAGAGCTTGGGGGGTATAGAGGCCCCGGAGACCCTTGTGGGGATACGAATCCCCAGTGTAGTTGTCCCTGTGTGTGTGGTGCAAGGCGTGAGTGCGTCCCCGTGTGTGGAAGCGACCCCGTGTGTGAGTGGTGTGGTGGCGATGGTGCTGGAGTGCGTGCTTCCCAGCACGCCGTGTTTGGATGAGGCACCGTGTGTGGATGAGGAACCGTGTGTGGAAGAGGCCGTGTGTGTGAGTGAAACGGCCAGTATGAGTGAGGAACCGCGGGTGAGTGCCCCCGCGTGTATGAGTGAGGGACGTTGTGTGGAGGAGACCGCGTGTGTGAGTGTCGCCGTGTGTATGAGTGAGGTACCGCGGGTGAGTGCCCCCGCGTGTATGAGTGAGGCACGGTGTGTGGATGAGGCACAGCGGTTGAGTGCCCTCGCGTGTGTGGGTGAGGCACCGCGGGTGAGTGCCCCCGCGCGAGTGAATGGAGCACCACGTGTGAGTAGTATGGTTTGTGTGAGTAGTGAGGCACGCGTGAGTGAACGGCCGTGTGCAAGGTCGCTGTGTGCCAGGGAGACCGTGTGTGTGAGAGAGCGGTATGTAAGGGAGATGTCGGTCGGCATGCGGGAGCACGCAGCCGCGTCTCCCGGTGTGAATGTGATGGAGTGGACTGTGTGCGTCGTGACACGCAGGTGTGCGTGGGTTGAATGGCGACGACGAAGGCGACATGAGAGGAGAGAAAGCCGAGTAGCGGCTGTAGCTATTTCGTGGACCGTGCCGGGTTCACCCAGCAGTGAGCACGCGGTTCGTGCTGTGCAACGCACGAGACCACCACGTGCTCGCTTGCGAGAGTGAAGTCCCGGTCCGGAAACGCACGCGGTGGATTTGCCGATCCCGCGGACGGACAAAGTTTAGGCAGGTAAATGGATTTGGACCGGACGGGTTCTCCACGCGATCGTGTGTGTGAAGCTCCAACGGGCAAAGCACATGTGTTCGCGTGGGGAACCCCTCGAGACGTGTGGCTTGTGTTTTTTTTTATGCGCACGGTGACGTCATGGCTGCACGTGTGGTTGGAATCCGGCAGGAGGGGTATCTCTGCCGGATGGCACCGTCCAAGGAGGGACGAGGAACACGTGCAGCTGCATGACGTCACGGACAGGTGCAAAGTGCGCGAGCTCTGAGTTGCCGCGCAGGTGCTGCGCATGAAAAAAAAAAAAAAAAAAAAAAAAAGCAAGCCCCACTTTCGGGTGCACAGGATTCCTGGGCAAGGGGTGAAAGACCCCCTTACCTGGGCACAGGATGGAAACTAGTTAGGGGGAAGGGTTAGCTTAGCTAGACCGACTTCATGGGGCAGGGGTAAGTCCTCATGGAGTCCGTGGAATGGATTAGATAGAGGGATTGTAGCCAGATTTAGGTTGGGAAATGAAATGATTTATTTGGAGACAGTGACAGACCTGTGAATGTGTAGAGGGGACGTAGTTTAGCTACGTAGTGTTAAAAGGAACGTGCTGTAGTTTAAGGGACGACGTGGGAGCACGAGTTAGTTAGGGGTTGTAGTTAGAAGGATGGCAGAGTTCAGTGGTGTGTGTGTTGAAGAGTTGGTGAGTTATGATGTGGAGACATGTTGAGTGAGTGAGGCCAGCGGGTCTGTGTGTGTGGAGTGAATGGGGAATGCATGGTGCGATGAGTGATTGGGGGGAGGAGTGACTCCCGCCCAAGGGACCCCGGGGTCAGTGTAGAGTGAGTTAGCTGGGTTAGTCAAATTGAAAAATGGAGGTCGTTTTGTTGTTGGTGGGAAAGTAGGCTCGAGACCCATTTGGAGGGGTGCAGGAGCCCTGTTGACGGGCTTGGGAGCGTGGCTGCGAAAGGTGAGTATCGCTGAGTGGGTACCCCGGGCACCAGGCTAGTCGGCCGCGGTAGGCCATGGGCCCATGGGGGCCCGGGATAGAGTAGTGGGCACGGGTGCGCCTGCTTGGTGCGGGGGCCCGGGGTGCCATTAGCCGCGTGGGCAGTGTTGTGGGCACGGGTGACCCTCGGAAAGGGGCCCGGGAGGCCGGCCTGCCACGTGTGCGTTTCAGGGGAGGTGCCATGGGGGGCACTCCCCGGTGTTAGGGAGCTGGTAGGCTCGGAGGCAGTGTAGTGCCCGGGGGTGCCATAGCGGGAGATTCGGCGGAGGGTCGTGCCTGCCAAAGGGAGCCACGTGTCCCAGCCAGGAGACCGTGTGAGGGCACGGAGAGAAAATTGGGGGGCGAGGCCCGAAATTGTAAGGACACCAACACAGGCGACGGGAATCTGGGTTGTTAGAACCAATAGTTTAAGCGAGAGGCGCTTGTTGAAAGCCCCGGGGTAGTTTAACAGTTAAATAGTTAGGTTAGATTAGGAGATGTACCCCTCCGCACCATCCATCCCCTCGCTGTCGTTGTGGGCCGCTGGACCCACTTTGGTTAAAGATCGCCGAACTCTGGGGAGGCCATTCTGAGGCTTCATTGGGCCTCGACACAGGACGTTAGCTCTCCCTTGTTCCCCTCCGGGAAGGGAACGTAGGGGTTGGGAGTAGGCTAGGTGACAGAATAGGTTAGCCGAACAAGGACGATAAAGGGGGTTAGGGGACGATTTATAGTGGGGAAGTAAAAAAATAAAAACAACAAAAAAATAAGTTGGGGCTAAATTGGGGTTTGACAAATTAAGGGAGTGGGTATGTACAGTGACAGGCAAAGGCGATAGGTGGGAGGGAGACAGGTAGGTAGGTCCGAGCCCACCCTCCAAGTGGCCAGCACCACCGCACTCCCTCCACCAACCTCCACTGAACGGCAAGAGCTGGCCAACTTCATCGGCTGGCCGTGTTTTGCTTCAAGGCGGAGGCCGGCCAACTTCATCGGCAGCTGTTGTTTTGCTGCAAGGCCTGTGCCATCGGCTGGCTGTTTTTCTTCAAGGCCTGTGCCGGCCAGTTCATCTGCCGGCTGTGTTTGCCTGCAGCGGCCTTCTTCTGCGGGCTGAGTTTGCCTGCTCACCTTTGCCATGCCATGCCCACTGCCCACATTCACCAGCCCCGTTCAATTTTTGCTTTGCCCCCCCTGTTCATTTCCATGTGCGCCAGGATCAAGGCAACAGTTTGCAAGCTGCAAGAACTGCCCTGTTGGCAGCTACAACACGGGCCTGCAGTGGCGGCCCGTGCACCGTGTTTTTGTCCATCCATCCATCCGTTGTGCTCATTGCGTGTGCCACTTGAGCTGGCACGGAGACTGCGTTGTGCAGCCCAAGCACCGTTGTGGTTCACTGAGTTCAGTTCAAAAGGGAAGGCCTTGGACTGCGTGTGAGCAGCCAGCCACGTTCCCTGTCACCTGCATTGTTTGAGCCAGAGACTGCATGCGGGCAGCCTAGCTCCCTGCTAACTGCTTTCTTTTTGCAGAGTTCAATGATCCTGGGCCATGGTTTAGTGTAAAATTTGTAAGTTAAGGTTAAGATGTACTGTACATATGAGTGCGCCCCCGGCATGTCTGTCTAGCGCCGGCAATTTTATTTAAGTCGTCCGTGTGAGTGAGTTTGTTTAGGTAGTTACGCAGCCCTCAGGTTATTTATTTTGGGGACACGAATACCATGAATGTCGCACTCAGGGATCCGTAGGTAAAATGTACTAGGGGAAAACTACACATGATGGCACACGAAAATTTGACGACTCGGGACGAGTCTGTAAAAAGGGAAGGGGGTAGTGTTGTGGTTACCAAATTCGCAAACCACCATTCAGGTCCCTTAGGTGAGGTATCTCGGCAAGTGCATGTGTAGTTAGGCCCAAACCCGTTGTCTAGTGGGAATACATGTCATTTATACGTGCTGCGACTCTTCAGGATAGCCGTTTTTCTTTTACTATCTTTATTTTGGACCAACCGCCATGATCACAACCACAACATCAACCACCGACCACAACCACCGCCACGACCTTCACGCACACCTCACAACCGTAGCATCGCCACCGTTCTTGCCCCGGGGCTGTGGGTACCGGTGTTGGACTCATGCAGAACGCGCGTCGAACAGCGTGTACAAAATCACGGATTTTCTGCTTCAAAAACGGATCAAAAACGACACACGCCCACTTTTTGCCGTCCAATCGGTGAGCGAGGGGCGAATTGGCCCCGCCCCCAGGGCGATCGATATATGCAAATTTGTGGATCAAAAAGCCTTCACGCCCACTTTTTCTCGGGCCAATGGGGAGCGAGGTGAAAGGTCAAAGGGAGGGGGTCAAAGGCGAAGTTACGGGGGGATAAAAGGACGGTGTTCGTCAGTCAGAGTCGGAACGAGAGAGTCAGCAGAACGGGGTCGGAGAGTCAAGAAGAGGAGAGTCGGAAGCAGAGGGTCAAGACTTCGCGGGCGGTGGAGCTGCTCGTCGTGTGCGTTGGAGTCGGAACGGAGGGGACGGAGCTGTGGAAAGGCGGCGACACCAGACGAGGGGGTGCTCGCGTCGTGCAGGAAGCTGCACCCGAGGGAGGCCGACAGCGCGACCTGGCCGAGGTGGAGACGCTCGTCGCACATAATAAAGATCCTCTATACCCCGAGCATCAGCAACCCCCTCCTGTTTCCCCCCGCGCTGAGATAGTGCGACCAAGGGGGCCCCGTTCCCACCCCCTGCCAGGCACTGTCCACGAGGCCCGCGGGTTGCGGGGCCATCGCCGCTCCGCGTCTCATCACCAGACGGGTAGGCCCGACCCGGTCTCGGCCCCAGGCCTACCTCATTCTTGGGGGATTTCTTTTCCTTGGTTTTGGGTATGTGTTGTCGGCGCCGTCTGTGAAGTAGAATTGTATAAGTGTTGCCGTGTGCTCGGTAGTCGGTATTAGCTCTGCACTGTGTTTTCACTTTTATATTTGCTTTTTGTGTAAATGGAATTGTGTTTTCTTTTTTTTGTGTGCATTTGGTGGAATTGTATTTGTGTGCTTCCCGTGTGCCGCGAATAAATGTGCTTTATTGTTGAACTGTTCTCCCGCTTCGCTTCGTCTTTTTCCCCATTGAATCCCCATCTTGCTTCACGTAAAGGGTTGGTAGTGGGCTGAGTACGCCCGATAATTAATCGAACCGTCGAGGTCGACGATAACACCGCTCGGTTATTCTGATAGTACGGAACGGGTCGCTTAAGTGGCCCGTGTCCGAAGTCGACCTGCGGCGAGGTGCGATCGCCCGGTCTACCCTCCGCGTGGGTACTTAGGTAGTTCGAATTTGGCGAGCAACCCTATCCCACGCGGGGGCTGATTGGCTCGATCGCGGTGAGACCGAAAGGTCCACCCGTGACTGGTTCCCGGCGTTAGTCCGAGAGGGTCACGACTGGATTGTCCGTCCGGTGGGCGACGTGCCGCGATTCGAGTTACGTGGCCGTTCGCACGCCGGCGGGCGCGAAGACCGCAACAATATATATATATATATATATATATATATATATATATATATATATATATATATATATATATATATATATATATATATATATATATATATATATATATATATATATATATATATATATATATACATAGTTGTTTGGAACAGACTATGAAAAATAGTCTTCAGGCCGCATATATGCACACTAGGGGTGTTGCTGCCAAAGCGATAGAGACCACTAGATATGTCTGCAGACAAGGCAACCAGGCACCCAAAGAGGTATTCTTACGATCCATGTATTTGATGAGGTTTGGGTTGAAGTTTCGGTTCCAGTATTTTATAGTTTGTGAACTAGTCCACCAATGATATGCTGTACATACATGATTTAATTTTAACCCTCAGCCTATCACTGCAGACTTTGGTGGAAACGTCAATGTTGAAACCATCACGACATTCATTGATGGCGGAGGCAACGTTCTTGTGGCTGCGAGTTCAGATGTTGGTGAGGTCTTTGGCTTTCTCTAACTATTTGTCCCCAAGATTAAAAAAAATGTATACATGGTGTCGGTCCATTAAGAAAGAGGTAATTTTGTTCAATGTTTCTTTCATTTTTTTGAGGGACAACTGTTGGCTTGGTTGTTGCCATGTATTGGCTTTCTGGAGACTTCCGTTCAGGTTTTGGTTGTAATACGAGTTAAACGTATTCCCACTGCCTATGGTGTTTGGCTGGTTACTTTTTGCTTAGTTGGTTCATTGTCTGTAAGACGTCGTTATGCTGAGTATTCTGGGATGAATTTTTTTTTTCAGGGGACCCCCTGAGAGATCTTGCAACAGAATGTGGGATTGACTTAGATGAAGAAAAAACGGCTGTTATTGATCATCACAGCTATGACGTATCAGATGATGGGCAGGTACGTGCAAAGCTGGCAGAATATCATTCCCCCTCCCCCCCCCCCTCGGTAAGCCCCAGCGAATGGTCCTCTGCAGGTGTGTGTTTTGCATTCCCATCATGGCCAGATCGTTGTTCTGCAAAGAAATGTTCGCAATCCAAGTTGCCGTCCTCCCTTGTAATCTCTGTTGCGCTGGAGTGATCGAAGCGTGTCATCTATCCATCCATTGGGACCACACTCTGCGCAGAGCGTTGGTGCTGCCTTAGCAGTCTCCTTGGCTACTGGACACAATCCTGGATGGGTCGCCACTCCGACACGGGATACCAGCAAGCTGGCACTCATTTTGCCGACCCCAGGAGGTTGACAGGCAGAGTCATCCCCACCTGGTAGTAATTCAACAGCCAAGGGCGATTTGAACTCAGGGTCCTAGGATCTCAAGCCCACCACCCTTACCATTAAACCATCACCAGGCATGAAGCGTGTAATGAAGGCATGCCAACCAAATACATCGTTTAACGAATGGACCTTAAAAGGATTCTATTCCTCCATGTAATAAAAGAGCAATTGATACAAAACCAGAAATGATCTCGGTCGAGCAAATCAAAAGTTTTAAAGGGAACGTGTAGTGGCCTTGTTGCCATCTAAACACGTTAACCACACATTTACGAGCATCTTCAAAAATATTCGTGTTTTCCCTTTTTTTAACTTTGTGACATTTACTCTGTGTATTTCCTCCCCCACCCCTCTAAGAAAAAGGTGTTTTTAAATTTATTTTATTTAATTTTTAAATGTGCTTTTTCTTTTGATCATGTGACACACCAACCCCTTATGCTGCCACTAAGTTCTTGACTGAATGTTGACACCGCAAGATGCTTTTCGTTTATTTTCCTCTCATCGTCTCCATGTCGACCCTTTCACTGCAGCATACTCTGGTGGTTGCGGATGTTGAGAATCTAATCCAAGTTCCGATAGTGGTGGGAACACCATCGGGCAATCCGATCCTTTACCGTGGAGTCGGGTGAGGTTCTCGTGCTGCAGAAAACTGAAAAATATAATTGCAAGTTGTAATCGAATGGCTGCAGATATGTTGACACTTGTGGAAGCGCAGTTTGCCACTGATTGTTTGATTCAAAATTTAACTTCCTGCTTTAAAAGCCAATACGTGTTGTCCAAAACTTTGCTTGGTATACACTGTACTGCATTGATGTTTTCAATAACAGGCTTTTGAAGGAGTAGATTCCTTTTTCCTTCGTTTTGATGAACGCTATCTCGAGTGTCCCTTGTTTCTATGTCATACGCGGAACCAAAATTCAAGGTTATAATATGAAATTGCGATGAGGTTACATTCGTTTTCATCGGCCTAGATCGATAACGGATTGTAAGCTCTAACATTGGCTAAACACAAATCAATATTCACATATTCCCATGAGTGGGGGGCATCAGGGTGCCCATGAGAGGTCGTAATTTAAATGCGATTTTAATTTTTGTTGTGTATTTTTTATTTGCCAGATGTATTGGTGTGCTACTCTGATAGTGCTCTCTCTGGCTTTGAAAGAAGTATAATTTTTGTCTAAAATAAGTTGAGGCAGCAGAAGCTCCAATTGAAGGCATGGAGAATTAACAGTTGAATGTTTCATTAACAACCGGCTGAACTCTTGGATTGCAATCTGATGATTGCAGGTTCAAATCCTGGCCCCATCCATCCATCCATCCATTGGGACCATACTCTGCAGAGCGATGGTGCTGCCTTAGCAGTCTCCTTGGCTATTGGGCACAATCCTGGTCGGGTTGCCACTCCAACACAGGATACTAGCGAGCTGGTACTCATTTTGCCGACCTCAGAAGGATGACGGGCAGAGTCAACCCCACCTGGTATTAATTCAACAGCCGAGTGCGATTTGAACTCGGGATCCGAGAATCCCAAGCCCATCACCCTAACCATTAAGCCAACACCAGGCATGAACTAACCATACATGGGAGAAAAGATGTGAAAACAAAGCACATGTGGTCAAAGCAGAGACAGAAGCGACGTGCCGAATGGCTGAGCCCTCGCCGAGTAGGCGGGACTTTAACAGGGACACAAGTTCGACAGTTCAACACAACTAGGTACGGTTTGACGTGGAAAATTGGATGAAAACACAGCGAGCAACACAGGAATGAAAATATAATAGTAAAACACAACGGATTTGGTCTGGGAAACTTAGCTTTGATGAGCTGGAGGGAAGAACTGCTCGGACCAGCGTCACACGTGAAGGCAACTGGAACCGGAAGTCATTACCAGGGACTTTGTAACAGTCCATTTGTTTTATTGTTTCGAGATGCCTGATGCTTAGCCAGTAGAAGATTTAACCTATTTGCCAAATAACATGTAAAGACAAGCTCATGGTATTCCAGTGAATTCAGAATGTTGCCCAATTTAAGCAATTGGTTATGTATTCATTAATTTATTTGCTTGCCTTTAAGCCATATGCTCAAGAAATGGAGATGTGACTATACTTTTGAGAACTGATTAAGAAAGAGCTTTGAACCCTGGTAAAGTAGTCAGAAACATTGGCTGTGGACTGGAAGTCCAGCATATGAAATGTGTTTGCATTTTGACCGATTGTGTCCAACCGCACGTCTCTGATGCAGCATTGTGGCCGATTCAGACAACCCTTTGGTGATGGACATACTGACGGGCGCTTCAACTTGCTACAGCTATTTTCCAGACAAACCCATCACTCAGGTTGCGGTCACAATGTCTGACTTTTTATTTTGTGAGAGATTGCGAAGTGACTTTGTATGCATGGGGTAAGAATTTGAAGCCAGCACTTTTGCCATTTATTTGAACCTTGATCTGCTTGACCCTTGAGCGACTGAAACCACCATTTGTTACCTCCATCACCAAAGGTGGGTGGAGGTGTGTTTTCACCCCTGTATGTCTGTTTGTCTGTGAGCAGGATATCTCAAAAAGTTATGGACGGATTCGGACCAAACTTGATGGACACGTTGGGTGTTTGCGACAAGGATAAATTTATTTGATTTTGATGAAGATCCAGATCTGGATATGAGAATCCTACTGGTATTTTTCAAATCGTCACTGGCTTCTGCACCAATACATATTTTTATTACAGACCCTAGACATCAAAAAGCTGCCTATGTTGAACAAAGCGTTTCAAATGGAGCACCTCGCCACCATCAGAGCATTGAACTTGCATCAGACGTGGCGATAAATGGAAATTGTTGCTCCCAGCTTGCCGGCTCAGACAGAAGATAAAAAAATAAAAATAATGACCGTTTTTACAGCCATTTTTTCCCTGCTGTGCAGGAGTTGGGCTTTTTCTTGAGGCAATGTTTTATGGCCGGATGCCCTTCCTGACGCCAACCCTGGTCGCCTCTTACGACACACAGGGATATGGTACACCTATTCTTACCGGGGCATACACCGGGACCAGTACACTGGTACTCATTTCGCCGACCTCGGAAGGATGACAGGCTGAGTCAACCCCCTGGTGTATTAATTCATTGGCCCAACGGGGCTTGAACTCAGGACCCTGGGATCCCAAGCCACCACCCTAACCACTAAGCCAACACCAGGCTTCTCTCAGTTTGAAAGACAGAAGATGCCATTTGCATTTTTGCGGTCTCCATCCCTCCATCCCTACCCCGCTTAGACTCCTGTGCGTGCACGAGCAACTCGCTAGTCTTTTTTAATTGCCAAAGTGATTTTTCACCGTTGAGATGTAGGGCCAAAAATGAGATTTACCATGTTATCTCAAGAAGTTATGGATGGATTAGGATGACACCTGGTTGACAGGTTGGGTGTGTGAGACGAGGACTAACTGATTCGATTTCGGTGAAGATCTGGATCGGGATCCAGCCTATCAATGGGAAACAAACCGTAATTTGTTCAGCTTGGCGGAGGTACGCGCTCTACCAAGCGCCGTTCGAGTTTTGACTGACATCATTGTATGTTTTCCTGTTGTTTTGTTTTGTTTGTTTGTTCATTTATTTAAACTTAACTCTGAATATTACTTAAGTTTCCTTTCCAGATGCATTGTGTTACATCTTGATTGCAACACTAAATATTACCATACCCCCATTTACTGAGTGTATTGTCTGGCCAAATTCATTTCAGTACCCACACGCCACCGGCAAGAACACCTTGCTGCTCGCTGGGCTCCAGGCTCGCAACAATGCGCGCGTGGTCTTCTCTGGCTCGCTGGACTTCTTCAGCGATGCATTCTTTAACTCGCCAATCCAGAAAGCCACACCTGGCTCACAGAGGTTTGATACATCTCGCCGATCACTTCAATTGCTTAACAAAACAAATGCACCCCGCACTATAAATATATAGTAAAAGCTGTGTTATCCGGCACCCATGGGACTTTGACCCTGCCGGTTAATTAAATATGCCAGCTATCTAAATGTTGCATAGAATGGCACAAGTTTCAGTTACCAAGTTTCTTGCAGAGCGCTCACCAAGTGGCTTAAGCACTTAAGCAAGCACTTCATTTGAAACAGTTGAAAAGGAACAGATAGCTTGGAAAGCGCTATCTTGCTGCTTGGTAACTGAACACATCCCAGGTCTGTCACAATTCATGTCATAATCCCTCTCATCATCATCTTCTGCAGAAATCCCTCCACTTTTTCGTCATCTCTCAGTTTGAATTCAGCCGTGAAACTTTGATTTTTTTTTCTCTTATTTGTTTGTCCTGATTATGATTCAATTTGTAATATTTGTTTTAATTCATATAACATTCAACAGCCTGCAGGATATTGATACATTTGTAATGGATGAGCAGCGTGGTTTCCGGTCGCATCGTTATCGGAAGCCACGCTGGTTTTTTAACACGTCGGTGCAGTAAACTTTATTTATTACAACAACCCTTTCTCAAGATATTTATTTTAATGTCAATTTGTTATTTGTCGTAGTTGTATTTGAAAATCGCCGTTTGTTGGCCCTTGACAACAAAGCCGTGTTGGCTGCTGGAAATATGGAGATCATGGATCTCCTGGGCATGTGGAGAGGAAAGCAGGGGTGTGTTCAGTTACCAAGCAGCTCACCAACACTTGACAAGCCAGCCACTCCTTATCGACCATTTTGAACTCATAATCCACTTGGCGAGCGCTCTAAAACAAACTTGGTAACGGAACACACCCGCATGTGGGGTATACCCTTGTGTGGGTTATACGTGCCGCAAAAATTTCGAGAGCACTTCCCCCCCCCCCCCCACATGTGTGGGGTATATCAGGGGGCGGGTTATTTGCGTGAAAATACGGAAAATAAAAACATTATTACCATACAGTATAATAGTAATTACCAATGAATTGTGCAAAACAATAACGTACCTGTATTATAGAACATAAACGAGTGTTTTGAAGTTGATGGATGATCTAAAGTATCAACGGCCACTTTCTCAGACTTATCGAGCTCATCATCTTGTCGAACTCCAAAGGCTTTCTTGAGCCATTTTCTTGTGTTGGAGTGGTGCATTGTTTCTTTTCTCTTCCTCGTGAAATGTTCTTGTTTGAGGTGCAGCTGCATCACTTCCTGGGTGCTGTGAGCTTTCTGCCTTTGAGCCAACTTCACAGGTGTGTCAAGACCTTTATCAGGGGGTGTATTCCATCACCAATCAGCTTGCCAAACCATCTGGCGTTCCTTATCAACAGTTCCGTTGGAGCGCTACCTCGAGTGCTCAAAGGGGAACCCAAACGTTCAGACCACCTCAACGCTAATCTATCCCTTGATACCCTACAAAATAGATATGATGTGTCTTTTTTCCGATTTCCCAATTATCAAGGAGGTAAATTTGAGGTTGAAAGTCAAAATCTTCTTCTTCAGATGAGCCGTGATGTCACACATGGAAGGGGACCACCATATCTGTACTGTATACGGGTGACATCGTGCTTCGATTCAACTGAAACGGCGAATAATTTTCGATTTTCCACAAATGTGCTGAGTTGATGCGTCCTTGGTGCTTGTGTAGTAATACAACTCGAGATGGTTTCATGCTACACCAATGGCCGAAACATCCTAAGCTTGCCAGAAATTGGACGAGGTTTGTCCGAAATACCCGAATGTGTATCGGGCCTCCAAAATGTTCGCTTTTGGGCTCGCAACATCTTACAGAGCACTGGTATGGAACAACAGAGCTGGCTGAACAACGATGTCCAAGTGTGCTGGGCGGTGCCCGTGCTGTCAGGCGATGACGGGTATTTCTGTTCGAGTCATATATCAACAGATTTATCGGTTGACACAAAATCCTTCCTTCGGAAACTGTTAATTTAACGGGAAAATCGAACCCGACCGAGCTGAAGTGATCATGTGACTGCCGGTTTCATCTTCACGAACACTTCCGCCTTCTTCCTCTGAATCGCTCGCTCAAGGCTCAAAACTCTTCGGCTCCACAATTCCCCCGAAAGCATTTCCATCACTAATTTGGTCTCCAATAGTTTCTTCAAAATCTCAATGATCACTTTCAACATACTGAGAACCTTCAGTGTTGCTAATGACTGTGGAATCGGTATCGGAATCTCAGCTCGACCTGCACTGTTTTTCGATGTAAAACTGCCGACGGGTTCAATATGGATTCCACATGAGACGTCGCTGGTGAAATGGAAAATCGACACTCTCAGGATTTTTTCGACACAGTGATTGGCAAAAATAAATTCAAATCCCCCCCCCTTTCAAATTAGATCGTGATTAATGATTCTCAATGGTTTTTCAGAAAGTAAAAAATTCTGCTTGGGTTCTCCTTGAAGCCACTTGGTGAGTGCTCTCGAAGCTGATTGGTAATGGGACAGACCCAGCATTAGCCCAAGTGATACACTTCGTTGAGAAGTCTTCTTCCTCCCAGTCATCTTCTTGTTACTGAACTTCCTTCTGCGGATTAACAACACTGTCGATGTTTTCGGAGTCAGTCATAACGCGGGTCACTTCAACATCTCGATCCACTTCACACCACCCTTCAACTTCAGCTTTGCTTCAGTCAAACTTTGAGGCAGATTATCATCACTTGCTTGTCACCATACTGGTAATTTATTGGATTGCGATCTGCAGACTTTTGTTCTCCTGAGATACGGTATCGAGCTGCCGTATCCCATGTCGCAGTTTGAAACGAGCCACCAGCCAGCTATCAGAAAAGGCACATTGATCAGTAAATCCCATCTGATTATTAAAAAAAAAATTCCCCTTCACAATCAATAACGGTCCTGAGATTGGCACTCCCTCCAAACCCTGGAGAGCAAACCATTCATACAGAACTTTATCTAGCTGCTCCATCTTTGGCTTGTGTCGAGTACGGCGCTTGTCGGCAGCTTTGTCTGTCTCTGACTTGGTGTAAAATTCCAGTAACTTGTATTTCTGGGCCTTCATGTCGGAGATGATCGACGATCCGACATACTCTCGCATCAGTGCATTTATATTGTCTACCTTCTCCAGGCTCGTACATGTCGATCTTCTGGTTGATTGTAGGAACAATCATCTTCCTCTTCCGGGTCATTCCATGTCAAATCGTCAAAGAATCTGCCGTCATCTCTCAGATTTTTGTAAAACTTTGGGAACCAATTGGGACCCATGAAAAACGGCAAGAACTCAAATATTTTTGCTAACAGCCTCTTAATTAGTGAGATGCAGAGTAACAAACTTTGGACTAATTCGCACGACGTAGTGAATTCAAATGGCCATATCTCTAAAAGTATAACACCGAGAGAGCTGGTTTTGGTGTCATTTTAAAGATATTTTCATGCCCTATGAATTTGTCTGGGCAACATTTTCCTACCTCCAACAACAAAAAAGTTATCACAAAATATAAACTTCAATCGTGAATCCCCAAAAAATGTATCCTTCAAATTTCCTCAAATTCATCCCAGAGGTACCTTATGATGTCAAGAAGCTTCCACATAAGTTTTGTGATGGGCACTCCAATAGTTTGAGATATGAGCAACAATGTACATGTACGTATGGCATATAGGTTCGAAAATCAGCATTTGTAATGTATTGTTGCGGATTCGCGCCCGCCGGCGTGCGAGCGGCCACGTAACTCGAATCGCGGCACGTCGCCCACCGGACGGACAATCCCGTCGTGACCCTCTCGGACTAACGCCGGGAACTAGTCACGGGTGGGCCTTTCGGCCTCACCACGATCGTGCCAATCGGCCCCCCGCGTGGGATAGGGTTGCTCGCCAAATTCGACCTACCTAAGTACCCACACGGAGGGTAGACCGGGCGATCGCACCTCGCCGCAGGTCGACTGCGGACACGGGCCACTTCAAGCGACCCGTTCCGTACTATCGGGATAACCGAGCGGTGTTATCGTCGGCCTCGACAGTTCCGATTAATTCTCGGGCGTATTTAGCCCACTACCAACCCTTTACGTGAAGTAAGATGGAGATTCAATGAAAGAAAAGACGAAGCGAAACGGGAAAAACAGTTCAACATAAAGCACATTTATTTCGCGATGGCACACGGATAGCACACATATACAATTATACACCAAAAGCAAATGTAAAAGTGGAAGAAACGCAACAATTCTGCACAAAAAGCAAATGTAACAATGCAGATCTACTACCGACTACCGAGCACACGGCAACACTTATACAGTTTTACTTCACAGACGGCGCCGACAACACATATACTCAAAGCAAAAGAAAAAGGGACCACCCTCAACTACAAGGGGGCAGACGGGCCTGGGGCCGAGACCGCGTCGAGCCTACCCGTCTGGTGATGAGCCGCAAAATGGCGGTGGCGCCCCGACTCCGCGGGCCTCGCTGGCACTGCCTGGAAATGGGGTGGGAACGGGGCCCCCTTCTCACACTATCTCAGCGCGGGGGGGAAACAGGAGGGGGTTGTTGATGCTCGGGGGAATGAGGATATCTCGCTGGCTCGGGTCCCGCGACGAGCGTCTCCACCGCGACCTCGGTCGCGTTACCGGCCTCCCCTCTCCGCAGCTCCCCGACTCTGACACGAGCGCCCTCTCGACTGCCTTCGCCGCCGCCACCTCTCCAACTCTCCCACTCTCCACTCTCCACTCTTCTCAGCTCCGTCCAACTGCTTTCTCTGACTCTTCTCTTCTCAACTCTCCTTGACTGACTACTGCCTTTTCGGCGAGCGAACGCGGCCCTTTATAGCCCCCGGGGCTTCGTTCCTTCACCTTCGACCCTTCACCTCAGTCTGGCTCCCCATTGGACAGAGGAAAAGTGGGCGTGAATGATTTTTGATCCGCGAATCTGCATATAGCGATTATACTCCGACGCACCTGGAGGCGGGGCCAAATCGCCCCACGCTCGCTGATAGGACGGAACAGAAGTGGGCGTGAATCGTTTTTGATCCGCTTTCTCGGAAAGGCTGGTGTTTTTGCACCCGCTGCTCGGTGCGCACCCTGTACGAGTCCAGTATCGGTGCCCACAAGCGGCGCGGGAATGGCGGTGATGCGATGGTTGCGAGGGCGAGATGTGACGGTAAAGGTCGTGGCTGTTGGCGTTGTTGTTGTGAAGCGGCGTTGCGGTTGGTGGTTGTTGTGTGATGGCTGTTGAGACGTGGTTGGTGGTGGTTGTGGTGGTAGTAATGGCGGCTGGTCCAAAATAAAGATAGTAAAAGAAAAACGGCTATCTCGAAGGGTCGCAGCCCGAATGAATGACATTTATTCCCTCTAAACAACGGGTTTGGGCTACTACACATATACTTACAGAGATATCTCACCTACGGGACCTGAATGGTGGTTTGCGAATTTCGTCAACCACAACAGTATTATACAATCATTCTAACCTAGCCATGACAGGGAACACAGGGAACGACCATCAATTGCTTTGAAGTATCATATACTTTCATTTTCAACTGGGCCTGAGGGGAAGAAACAAGTGCTGCTGTTGCTGCATTGAAGAGGAAATTGAAAGCCTAAGTCAGGTTAGTGAACACTGTGTACTTGAACTCACTTATTGATTGTATAATACATTACAAATGCTGATTTTTCGAACCTATATGCCATACATACATGCACATTATTGCTCATATCTCAGAAACTATTGGAGTGCCCATCACAAAACTTATGTGGAAGCTTCTTGACATCATAAGGTACCTCTGGGATGAATTTGAGGAAATTTGAAGGATACATTTTTTGGGGATTCACGATTGAAGTTTATATTTTGTGATAACTTTTTTGTGGTTGGAGGTAGGAAAATGTTGCCCAGACAAATTCATAGGGCATGAAAATATCTTTAAAATGACACCAAAACCAGCTCTCTAGGTGTTATACTTTTAGAGATATGGCCATTAGAATTCGCGACGTCGTGCTAATTAGTCCAAAGTTCGTTAGTCTGTATCTCACTAATTAAGAGGCTGTTAGCAAAAATATTTGAGTTCTTGCCGTTTTTCATGGGTCCCAATTGGTTCCCAAAGTTTCACAAAAATCTGAGAGATGATGGCAGATTCTTTGATGATTTGACATGGAATGACCCTTCCCACCAGTACTGCTCGACAGAGTAACGGAAGCCATGATGCTTTGGAAGGCGAACTTCTTCTTCTTCTCCCGAGTTTTCACTTGCATATTTTACCCAAGATTTGGGATCCTGTGATTGGTCTTTGGGCGGAGAGAGTCGGATGCATCATGGGGATGATGAGGACATTGATTTGTTCTCCTTTTATTAGTACGTTGAACCTTCGCTCAGGAAACGTCACTGAAGGGTTCTCGAAAGCAAGGAAGTGAATGCCTGATGTTTTGAGAAGCCAAGAGATTTTCGTGGCACCTCGGGAAGTGTGGCTTCACGACGGTTGGACTCGGCTCTTGATCCCTGAGGCTGTGATGGAAGATGTTCAAGAGAAAAGCCTCATTTTCACAGCTGAGGCCAGGTCGACTCTTTATCGCAGGGTTTTATTTATTATTTATTTAACTATTTATTTTTACCTCTGTCACTGAAAGTGCATGGAGGTTATGTTCTCACCCCTTGTCTGTCTGTCTTTGAAAAGAATATCTCAAAAAGTTGTGGACAGATTCAGACAACATTTGGTGGAGAGGTTGGTTATGTGACAAGGTCAAAATGATTACATTTTGGTGAAGATCCGAATCTGGATGCGAGAATTATAATTTTTTTTTAAGTGACTCTTCACCGTTGAAAGATGAGGACAAAATCAATATATAGAATGATATTTCAAAAAGTTGTGGATGATTTGGTTAGGTGACAACAACAAGCCAACTCGATTTTGGTTCAGGTCCGGATCCAGATCCGAATCATCAGTGGGAGACAAAACGTAGACTGTTCAGCCTGGCAGAGGTATACACTCTTCCGAGTGCCGTTCTCGTTTTGTTTTTTAACCTCCGCCATCTTTGAAGATGGATGGAGGTTACTGTTTTCACCCCTTTCTGTTTGTTTGTTTGTTTGTTTGTGAACAGTATTACGGAAAAACTCCTCGACGGATTTCGACGAAACTTGGTGGGGGGGTTAGGTATGGTCCAAGGATCATGCTATTACATTTTGGACTTGGTCCCCCCCCAAAAAAAAATTTAGAGAGAAAAATTATTTTTTTTTTGCATTTCTACATGTTTTAAGTGATTTCCACCCCCCAAATTTTTTTTACCCCCCCCATAAAAAATATTTTTTTTTGCATTTCTACATGTTTTAAGTGATTTCCAACCCCCCCAAAAATTGTTAGAGAATTTTTTTTTTGCACTTCTACATGTTTTAAGTGATTTCCAACCCCCAAAAGAAATTGCTACCCCCCAAAATTTTTTTTTTTTTTGCATTTCTACATGCTATGTGATTTCCAACCCCCCAAAAAAATTGTTAGAGAAAATTTTTTTTTGCATTTCTACATATTTTAAGTGATTTCCAACCCCCCCAAAAGAAATTGAGAAATCTTTTTTGCATTTTTACATGTTTTAAGTGATTTCCAACCCACCCCCAAAAAAATTGTTACCCCCCCCCCAAAAAAAAATTATTTTGCATTTCTACATGTTTTAAGTGATTTCCAACCTCCCCCAAAAAATTGTTAGACAAGAAAAAATTTTTGCAACTTTTTTTCAACAAAAGTTCGATTTTTTTTTTTGATTGTTACCCCCCCCAAAAAAAAAAAAAAAAAGAAAAAAATTTTTGCATTTCTACGTTTTAAGTGATTTCCAACCCCCCAAAAATTTACCCCCAAAAAAAGAAAAAAATTTCTTTTGCATTTCTGCATGTTTTAAGTGATTTCCAACTCCCCCCAAAAAAATTGTTAGACAAGAAAAAATTTTTGCAACTTTTTTTTCAACAAAAGTTCGATTTTTTTTTTTATTTTTTTTTTTTGCATTTTTACATGTTTTAAGTGATTTCCAACTCCCCCCCCCCCAAAAAAAATGTTGGAGAAAAGAACTATAACTCTGTCAGCACTGTTGACATTTAATGAAGAAGATATAAGGTTCACTTGAGTGACCCAGCAGTATTGGCGGCGGAGATTTTGCACTCTCCCGAGTGCTCCCCCTCTAGTTTTCTTCTGTTTTTATCGGGTAATAATAAACCACGCCGATGAACTGTGAAGAGAAATCAAACTTTCACTATCTTTTTCTCCAAACAAACTTATGCATATAACACAGAACTACTGTCTGCTATGACTCCACCTTCTGAAAATATGTCACTTGGTTAATAAACTATAAACTGTAAACCGTGTGTGATCAATCAATTGGTATCGGAATTAACAGCTGAGAATCAGAAACGGTTATCACATGTAGAGAACCACCCAAGCCGACATTTGACTGTAAACAATATGGCAGTCGGAGCTTGGTAATCAACAGGTAAAGGAGGACGACCAGCAGCGCCACGATGAGTGCCTATCTGTCGCATCAGGTACTCGTCATGGTGAGTCAGCTGTGTGTAAACAACTTAATTGAGATCCCTCACATTTGCTGGTTGGTAGAATATGCTGGTTTGTAAAGTGCTGGATAAAACGTGTGTGTGTGTATGTGTGTGTCTGTGTCTGTGTCTGTGTGTGTGTGTGTGTGTGTGTGTGTGTGTGTGTGTGTGTGTGTGTGTGTGTGTGTGTGTGTGTGTGTGTGTGTGTGTGTGTGTGTATATGTATATGTACATTTTCAAACACACACCCTATAGAAAATAGTCTGCACACCCTTTCAAATTTTTCACCTTTTGTTGCCCGAAAGCCTGGAATGAAATTGCATTAAATCAGACATTTTCCACCTTCATTAAAACATCGTAACCCATAAATTTCCGAAAATTAATTACAAATAAAAAAACTGGAATATCTTGGTTGGATAAATGTCCACCCTCCTTAAAATAGCAATTGTAAATTGTTTCAGGTGTAACCAATCACCTTCAAAATCACACACTAAGTTAATTGGCCTCCACCTGTTAAATTGTAGCAATTCTCATTATTTTGGATTAAAATCAGTTGTTTCATTATGTTTCCTCTGCTGGGTGGTGCATTTCACAGCAAAGACCCAACCATGAGCACCAAGGAGCTTTTAAAAGACTGCTGGGGATAAAGTTGTGGAAAGGCACAGATTCAGGGGATGGGTATAAAAATATTTCAAAGGCCTTGAATATCCCTTGGAGCACAGTCATAAGACAATCATTAACAAGTGGAAGGTGTGTGGTACCACCAAGACCCTGCCGAGATCAGGCTGTCCCTCCAAAATTGATGACCCAGCAAGGAAGAGACTGATCAGAGAGTCCACCAAGAGGCCAATGGCAACATTGAAAGAGCTACAGGCCTTTATGGCAATGACTGGTCACTGTGTGCATGTGACAACAATATCCCAAGCACTCCACAAGTTTGGCCTGTATGGGAGGGTGGAAAAAAGGAAGCCCTCACTCAAAAAAGCCCACCTTGAGTCCCATTTGAGGAATGCAAAAAAATACCTTCCAGAGATTCTGAAGCCATGTGGCAAAAAATGTTGTGGTCTGATGAAACCAAGATGGAACTTGTTGACCTAAATACAAAATGTTACGTTTGGTGCAAACCCAACAGCACATCACCCAAATAACACCATCCTGACTGTGAAGCATGGTGGTGGCAGCATCATGTTATGGGGATGTTTCTCATCAGCAGGGACTGGTACACTTGTCAGAATAGAAGAATGGATGGAACAAAATACAGAAAAATCCTCGAGGAAAACCTGCTGCCCTCTAAGAAAACTGAAATAGGGACGGAAGTTCATGTTTCAGCATGACAACTACCTGAAGCACACAGCCAAAGCTACACTGGAGTGGCAAAGGAACAAAAAGATAAATGTCCTTGAGTAGCCCAGTCAGAGCCCCGACCTAACTCTATTCGAAAATCTGTGGCATGACTTGAAGATTGCTGTCCATTAACGCACCCCACGCAACCTGATTGAGCTTGAACAGTTTTGTCCAGAAGAATGAGCAAATATTTCCCAATCAAGGTGTGCAAAGTTGGTAGAGACCTATCCCAACAGACTCACGGCTGTAATTTCTGTCAAAAGTGCTTCCACCAAGCATTAACTCGGGGGTGGGGGTGGGGGTGGGGGGGGACACTTGTGCAACCAAGATGTTCTAGTTTTGTTTTTTTCATAAATTCTCTGAAATTTGTGGAATTTGTTTTTCACTTGGAAGTTGTGGGTTACGATGTGTAAATAAAGGTGGAAAAAGTCTGATTTAATGCAATTTAGTTCCAGGCTATAGGGCAACAAATGGTGAACATTTTGAAGGGGGGGGGGGCGTGTGGACTTTCCACAGGTGCTGTGTTTGTATATACGTATATATGTATATGTACCCCTATTTTTTAATCATGTTCATTATATTGTTTGTGGAACATCTGGAAGATCTAAAGTGTAACTCTTGTCATTTGCTAGGTTTGAACGGTCTGGGAATTATGAGCTTGCAGTGGCGATCTCTCGTTGGGTTTTCAAGGAGGAGGGTGTCCTGCGTGCAGGCAGGGTGCACCACGCTCGTCTTGGAGAGAAAGACCCCCCTCAAGCATATACTATTACCGATCTTGTGGTAAGTGGACAGCGTGCATCGCCAACTACTTCACAGCATCAAGAAAGTCTGCTGTAACATCCGTTTTTGACTTCGGCAATCACTCGAGTTTTCGGAGGTCCAGGTGGAAAAAAAAAAAAAAAATTCTGTCTGACACAGAAGTAGTGAAATTAATTAACGGTGATTGTTTATTTTCAATGAAAAAAGGCACACACACACACACACACACACACACACACACACACACACACACACACACACACACACACACACACACACACACACACACACACACATTGTGTGTTAACTGATGTTGGAAAAGTCTTGTTTTTGCCTCTAAAACCAGAGTTGGAGAGAAAAACTTTTGACTGTCTCTCATATTGGGGGTGACTTCCAGCTTTGTTGTCTGAGCACTCACAGTCAACCAGATGATATAACTTTCTGTATATTTAAATAATATTGAGTGACGTCATATCGACTTTGTGAGATTAACTCTGTTTGTGTGCCACGTGACGCGTCTCATGATTCCCTGCTCAGAAGAAGAACAACCTGGGGGTTTTCCGTTCATTCTGGGCCGAAGTGTTGACATTTATCGCTGTTATACAATGTGCAATCCACCGATAGAAAAGATTCTAATTTATTTTGATGGTTAATGAATGGAGATATGTGGAAAATGTTTGAGCTTTGAAGAAAAAAAACAACTTTTATTTTGAAAGTTAACAATTATGATATCTGTTTGATGTTACCATTGAAACGCACAGTTCATGATGCTGGGATCCCGGGTTCAAATCACGTGTGTTGTTCATTCATCCATTTTCTCATAATTTATTTTTAATTGTTTGGCTTCGAGGAGCTACGTACACAACTTGTCCATACACGTGTGGACAGATACATGAGATAACACCAGACTTGACTTCAGACAAACAGAGCCTCTTGGGGGAAGTGATGCCACTTCCCAAAGCACTCTGGGTACCGGCGACGGCATCTTTTATGATTTTTCTCTCCGCACTCAGCGGGGCGCTCAAGGAGGAGTTTCCTTCTATCCATAAATGCCAACCTAGTGGGTTTATCCCTACTCTATCCTTTAAATGCTGAGTGTCAAGCAAGGAAGTTGCACGTAACATGTTCATCGTCTTTGGTACGACTCAGCCCTGTTCGGAATCGAACTGCCAACTTCCCAAACTCAGAGGGGATGCTCTAACCAGTAATTCGTGCAAAAGTGTGGCTGTGTCCTTATGTCCTGCATGAAATGCAAGTCAAACTGCTCCGTGAGCCTTCGATCACTCACAAACAAACAAACCAAATTTAGGTTTCACTTTGCATCCTCACATGAGTAAATGCACCACGAGATGCAGCAAGTATGGCTGCGGTGAATTTCTTTGCAATTTATACGGTGGCAGACTGGCGTGGCTTTTCTGTGAAACGCGTGTTACCTTTGCGGTCATGGTCTGTTCTCACCACACCGGACTGTTCCGCGTGCGCAGGAGTACAGCATTGTCATCGAGAAGCTGGATGAAGGCAAATGGATCCCATATGATGGGAAGAACGTGCAGCTGGAGTTTGTCAGAATCGATCCCTTTGTGCGACTTTTCCTGAAACGGACCGGTGAGATGCAACACTGCCATTAAAAAGAAAATAAAAAAAATTCTCCATAAAGTAATGTTCGTGCAGGTGATGAATATTTGGGGGCCTGCTTTCAAACTCTTGTATTCGCGAAAGGGCTCTTTTGTTTTGAACCCTTCTGTCTTCGGGTTTAAGCATGCACGTTGGGACTAAACCATCTATGATTGTGTGTTTGTTGTTTTTTACCGTTTCTCCCAAACACGCTTCCTTGTGTGACTCCAGCTTTATCAAGCACTACACTGCACATCATAAGGGGGAGGGGTAATCTTGTGTTTGCATGTGGGTGGATAAGGATGAGGAGAGGCAGGGGTTATGGTTTGAACTGTTGCTTACCCTGTATATACAGCAGAAGGATGCAAGCTGGGATTTGTTATGTCGTAAAGAAGTCTCATGTAGTAAAGGTGTGTGCAGGAGTGAAGGGGGAATGTTTGAGTGGGATGGTGTTCACCCTGGATGCCTCACCTATTTCATTGGGAATCTGCTGCATGCATTACAGCAGCTCTTTGC
Organism: Eptatretus burgeri; assembly: GCF_056783735.1. Classification (NCBI taxonomy): domain Eukaryota; kingdom Metazoa; phylum Chordata; class Myxini; order Myxiniformes; family Myxinidae; genus Eptatretus; species Eptatretus burgeri. Next base: position 88,658,721 of record NC_140970.1, on the reverse strand, counting down.
TGGTGGCTTATCTTACAATGCGATACTTCATTCATTCATTGTACCACTTGCTGCCTCAGTTGCTGGTAACTTTTCACGAACTGACTTGAGGTTCTTAGTTGTTCAAGTTATTGGATAGCTTTTTGAGTCCGTGTTCTCGTTCGTTCACTGGCATGCAGGTAACTACTACAGCACGCAGTTCAAGCTCCCCGATGTGTATGGGGTTTTCCAGTTCAAGGTAGATTATAACCACAGGGGCTACACCTACCTGTACTCTTCAACGCAGGTGGGTACTGCACAGCTGGACCTTTTTATCTCATTGGGATTTTTCTTTGTACAATGACAACCTTGAACCTCTCCGACGACACACCTTCGAAACGACCCCTCTCCCCCCTCCCCCCAATAACAACATAGTCATTTTCTCTATTTGATCAAAACTTTCATCTTCTTCTTTCTCCGACGAATCACTTTTATGCTCCGTTCTGTCGGAGCTACGGATAACATTTGAAATGCAATTTACAGCTTTGGTCAAACGGTACTGCAACACCTGCCTCGTTACCTTTCCCACAGAGTAGATTACCTTCACATCATCACTCGTGGGATCATCAGTGTTTTCCATCGCAATTCACAAAGACAAAAAAAAAAAAAACAATCAGACCTCCTACTGCATTTCTCACTTTATGTTCTTAAGTTTCTTACCTGTATTAATTATGCACACATTCCAGGTACTTGTTCTTATTCATCCAAGAAGCTCAAAATTGCAGGGATTTGCCTGATGACCTGAGAAGCCCTCTTCCTGATGTTTTTTTTTTTCACGTGACACCTGTTCTTGCATGTTGATAGGTCCTGTTAATGTCCTATTATTTTATTTTATTTATTTATTTACTTACTTTTTTCAAATCGTTGCTCATGGAAGAGTGAGGTGACAAGGGTTGGGGGTAACAGGAGGTGATGTGACAGGAAACACGGCAACACACCCGGAACAAGGCCACAAGTTCATGCGTGTTTCATCCCTTCCACTTTTCCTGTTCGTTCATTCCCACGACTTCCTTCACAGTTTAGTTTTGGAGTCTTCTCCAAGGTGGGCTGCCAAACCAAGGCTGTAGAGCCCCATCTACACCCACCATCCACGTTCTCCACCATTGAGGGCCATGTTGTCCTCCTGGATCAGCCTTGTGCGTAATCTCGCAAACCCCCAGCAGGGGTCCTTCCCAGTCACATCAGCCAGAGCTGAGCCCTGTGCAAGTAATCACGTGGGCAGGGATGACCGTGCCGGAAACGGCAGCCAAGTTTACCACCTGCTACCCATGGAAGTCATAGTAGGGTAGTTATTTTTAATGTGACGTTCTGTCCTGGTGAAAATGCATGTTCACTTTCCTTCAACAACACAGATTTTTCGTATGATCCTCATTCTTTTATGTCCCAGAATGCTCTATTCATTTGTGCAATGAAGCGACGTTGTTTGTCGCTTGTTCTTCCAGGGCCCGCTGGATTTGTTGTTGTGCTGTGATGCTTTCTGCGCATCAGCATGCATTCAATCATTTTGATGAAAAATTAAATTTTCTGCACATTTAATTCCACAGCCATGGTGGACTATTTTAAACATTGAAGGATGGTGGATATGAGGTAGGGCAGGAATGATAACGTTTCATTACCATGATACAAAGGTTTCTTCGCTTACGGCCTGAAAGGGTATACACCCACTAAACGTGCGTATAAAATCCAGTGCACATAACGGTACAGAGAACATTCTTTAAAAAAATGTACTTTCCCACCCCCCCCCCCCGTTGTTTGGCAGAAAACATGGGAGAAAGGGAAAATTTACAAAATTGCGGGACTCTCCCTGATTCAATGGGAGGCAACATGTGCGTGCTGGGAAATGATGAAAACGAGAGCGGTCGATGGCGTGTCATCGCAAATCCCCACACTTCCCACCTTGTGCAAAGTTGAAAGTTGTGCAAAAAGTTCCACCAGAAATGACCCAATATCATATTTTGAGTTGAAATTTTTTTTTTCCCCCCTGTTTTGACCCCTGTGATGTTGCATCCCAATCTGGGGCATGAACCCGGAGGTCAAATTCCAAAAAATCGTTGCCTATTTCACGTGGCCACAATCTTGATTGCATATACAAAGTTTCATTTAAAATGTGCCTGTAATTACATTTTGACCCCACCCCAAGGGGGGGGAATTATACTTCTCTTGCGCCTTCTTGCCATGTGGCGATCATAACTACCAAGTTTGGTGAATTTATGTACAACCGTTTACGAAGCGATAGCATGACGGAAGAGACAGACAGATGGTGCCAATTACAATATCCCCCCTCCCCCCCCCCGTTGTTATCAAAAAGCATGGGGATAAAAATGACAAATACGGAATGTCTTGTCTTGCTGTAGGAGTTGTTCGGACAATTGATTAAACTATGCAGGGGTTGTGCTTCTCATGCCCCCCCCCCCCCGTTTTGCTGCACTGCATGCTTCCGAGTCACATCCAGGTGTATCGCGTATGAATAACCCGACAAAAGAGATCAAAACAAAGGTATCGTTTGGCCGAGCCCAGATTGGTCTTGATGCATGTTCCATTGTTTTGTTTTACATGTGGGTGAATCGTTATCATGAGGCAATTGGTGTACTATGGTTCTTCCATGTCTAGTGTATTGGATCTTCTTTCCCTCTCACTACCTTCTCCCCTGCCACTACCTTTGTCCCCCGAACCCCCCCTCCCTCTCTCCTCCACTTAGGTCTCCGTGCGTCCGTTGCAGCACACGCAATACGAGAGGTTCATCCCGTCGGCGTACCCGTACTACACGAGCGCCTTCTCCATGATGGTCGGGCTTTTCCTCTTCTCGCTCGTGTTTTTGCATTACCAAGAGAAGGAAAAGTCTGAATAGCAGAAAGTGACTGCCTGGCCTCGCATACCAGGAAGGATTACCAAGCCCCAAACTACTGCAAATTTGTCAGGTTCTTGTTTTTTTAATATGTATTATAGATTTGCACCCCTGCAACGTAAATGACAATGAATGCTTACGGAAGGTTATTTTCAACCTTGAACTCTTCTGTATCATCTCCTGAAAAGGCAGCTCACTTCTATTGGATTCCACCCACCTGTTCTTGGAGCTTTGTCGGTAAAAAGTTGTTTTTTTTTATTTTACTTTTTTTGGTTGTACATCTCGTGGTGGATCGATGCGGTTCCACAGTTTGGGGAAAGCAAATTGACATTTTATTTAAACAAGTGGTATTGCTCATCCATTGACACACTAGGTGGTGCGCCACCATCTCATTTGACCGACGTGAAAACCAGATCCTTAACCACAAGCTTCCCCCGCCCTCCCTTTTCTTATACCCATTGACCCTGCCGAGCCCAATGCATTGTTGCTGTTTCTTTGCATGTTGCATGTTACTGTTTCTTGCCCCGTTCTCTCTTATTTTCCTGTTCGTTCAGTTCCCTTACTTGTCATGTCCAACTGTTGCCCCATTTCCCCACTCTTCATATCTTGCATCAACTCTTTACTGCGAGCCCCGATCTTGTAAAAATAAATAAATAATAAAGTGCCCGAAGCTCCATGAAACCACACTCGGCTGTATATGTTTCATTCGTACAGTTTTGATCACGTTCTATCAGTGTGTTGAAATCCTTTGATGAAACGGGCCTCGTGCGCTGTGCTCACTTGATTTCCCGACGTTGCTGTTGGCCGTTTGTGTCGGTGTATTTTGTCACATTGGAGAGTGCAATTGATCTGAGAGTAGTAAATGTCTCGTAATTTGGATTGTTCACGGTGATTAAAAGCATTTGCTGTTGTATTGTTTTTTTTTCACAAAGACTGATTCGGGATTGGTGTTTCACTCACAGGATTGCCACCATCAAAGCACGATGCAAGCAAAATGTATCTTTTATTTATTTACTTCCTGAAGTAGGGAGAAGGGAGGGCAGCACTTTTATATAATGTGGTAACCAGCAAAAGTACCTGTCTGCATTGACTGGGAAAGTTTTTAAGTTGGTGTATAAATTTAAATTATTTTGTGAACTTTAAAAAGGTCAATTGTGTTGCACTTCCGGTTCATTCAGAGCCAAAGCTCTGAGCAACTTATACCACCCACTGTGAAATGGTGGTGCAATATCGGGCAGTGGAGGTTGGATTTATTTTTTCTTTTTTGTATTCATAGTCCAAGCTTGTGAAAGAGCTAGTAATAGTGTTGCGGAGCCTGGTATCTGCTGCAAGCACGACCGCTAGGTGGAGCAGTACCCGAAAAGTAAAGAAAGGACCCGAAAGCAGTGGAGCAGACTCTACAGAACACCCGAAATCGAGATCGTACCTTTAGGAAAACTGCGAGGGTACGGGTTCCTTACCGGACCGTGAATCGTCAATAATTTGACCGCGTGGGGTAGGGTTAATTGCCAAACTTCAATATACCTAATTACCCACGTGGACAAAGCTACCGAGTATTCCCACCCTCGACGGCACTCGTCGAGTCGAGCCGTTAGCGTGCCCGACCCGTGCGCAACCTGAGCGGATGGTTGCCGAAGTCCCGTCGGTCCAAATGTACATTTACAGCGGCAACAGCCTTTGTAATTCACCAACACGCGCCATCCTAAGCCAATGGAAGAAACACAGAAACTAACTGATACATTTAACAAATGGGGTATTTATTCACAGTAATCAGGAAACGAGGGAAGCACGTAAGGGCAGAGTTACCACGACTAATAGAGAATGCAAATTTACACACAAGCACTTTAACAATTCCTACTTCAAGACGGGCCCACAGACAGACGCACACCCAAAAGAAACGGACCCAAAATGGTCTTTATTATCCCTGCAGCTCGGAGGGTAGTCGAGCTGAGGGACGAGAAAGTGGACGGCTACCTGGCCGCGAGTGCGCGGCATGACGTCCACACCTTCCTGGAGCACCAGTCGGCATGAACGGACCAAGGGCAGCCGATGCAGGCTTTGCCAACGACGAGATGACCTGGGAACCAGAGCACGCCAGCGACAAGATGACCCGGGAACCAGAGCAGGCCAGCGATGGGATCCGCCGGAACCAGAACACGCGCTCGTGAAGACGGGGCGCAGAACTTTTCCTACCCGCTCGAGCAGATCCACCCGATTATTTGCTCTCCGTCCCTTTTGTCGCTCTCGGGCGCGGTCCGCTCATCGCGGCCTGCTCTAATTGGGAGGGACACGACGCTTTCCCTTATTTGGTGCGCAGCCAAGCGACCGGTTCATGACCATATTTGGGAATGGAATTCCATCCCCAAACGAATTCCGAACACGCCCGCATACCAGCGAGCGCGCGGAGAATGCAGGGAGCAGAGGGTTGTTGCTGTGAGAGCGAGGATGGCATTGTTGTTGTAGTTGTAGATGTAGTAGCTGTAGTTGTGAGTTATGTAAAAATCCGAACTATCAAAATAACTCACAGCGCATGTACATTTATTCACCCATTAAACAAGGGAAAGGGAGCTATCTATCCACATTTACTTATCGAAATAACTGAGCTATGGGGACCTGTATGTTGAGTGCTCATGGCTTCCAGATCCGTAACAATAGTACGCTGGACGGATCAAGATGCAGCAGGCCAAAAGGAACGAGAGTGGGGGGGGGGTGGGGTGGAACACCGACAGCAGAGTTGAAGGACAAGGTGGAGGCAAACTTGGACAAACAATTGGTGTGGGACAGTAAGCAAAGGAGCAGAGGGTGTAAGACCAGAAAGCAGCTGGTAAAAAACAGAGAGACCACCGATCTGTATGTGATAGGCCTGTGGTGATGATTTATTTCAGTGTGTTTGGTTAGATTGTGTTTAAACTAGAACAAGAGCAATCTCACTTGCATTTAAAACAAATGCCTGGTGTTTGCTTAACGGTTTGGGTGGTGGGCTTGGGATCCGAGGATCCTGAGTTCAAATCTCACTCGGCTGTTGAATTAATACCAGGCGGGGTTGACTACCTGTCATCCTTCCGAGGTCGGCAAAATGAGTGCCAGTTTGCTGGTATCCTGTGTCAGAGTAGCGCACCGTCCGGGATTGTGCCTAATAGCCAAGGAGACTGCGCAGCACCAACGCTCTGCACAGAGTATGGTCCCGATGGATGGATGGATGGATTGAAAACAAAATGACTTGTAAATGAAGTTCGGTTGATGATGACTCCTTCCATCGTCTCTCCAGCTGTTGGTGAACAAAAGGATTTATTGGCGTCGAGCTGCAGCGGCTTTAAGATGGCGTCGAATGCAAAAAGAAGAGGATGTTCGTTCATCGTCGTCACGACTGTTCAGCCAAACAAGCAAAATCCACTTCGCTCAATGGTCTTGATGGTGTCGATCAAAAGTCACCATTGAATATCGACGTGTTGAGTGACTCGTGAATAAAAATGAAAGTCTGCAACGGAAAAGCGCGTGAGCTCCCAATCTTGCCGTGTTGATGAGCTCTCGGGAAGTCCACCTTGCAGTATCCACCACGTCTGTTGACTCTCTGGAAGAACTCCACTGATTGGCTCATAGTGGTCACACATTTGCTTTATTACAAATATTAGCAAAATGTAAAGAAAAATTAACGAGTCACGACAGGCTCATAGACTCCGCTTCTTCGTGGGAGATTGCTTTGGAAGAGAGATAGTGAGATTTGTCAGGATTGAAAGACATATTCCAAGTGTTTGACCAGCTTGTGATTTTTTTTCTTCAAGGTCTCCTTTGTCTGAAGGATGAGGGATGTCATGGCAGAGGGTGGAGTCGTCAGAAGATAGATTAAGGGGATTTTCCAGAGAGATTAGGAAGATCAGGAATTGGACTGGGCCCAAATCACTGCCTTAGGCCAGGCATTCCAACCTTGACAGGAAGAGGAAATGAAAGGATTCCGTTGAGAGCCACATGTTGCCTACGAGAGTGGAGGAAGTCAGTTAGCCATGTGTGGAGTTGGCCTTGTATGTCCTCGGCAGAGAGTTTGGAGAGTAAAGCAGGATGCCAGACTGTATCAAAAGCATGAGATATGTCGCGAGAGACTGCCTGCCCTGATCTCATGTCTGATATTGAGGGCCTCCATCCATTGTTGGTTGAGTCGAAGCAGCATGTCCAACGGGGAGTGATCTTGTCTGAATCCTAATAGGCGATCTGAGATGAGGTTGTTAGAGAAAAGGAATGATTTCATATCAACTGCAATGATGGATTCCATGACCTTGCTGATGTTTGGAATTAAGCTAATCGGTTTGTCGTTAAGGGGATCAGTTTTTGCAACTTTTTACCTTTGCTACTGAAGGTGAAGGAGGTTATGTTTTCACCCCTTTCTGTCTGTCTGTTTGTATACAGAATATCACAAAAAGTTGTGGACGGATCAGGATGAAATTTTGTGGACAGGTTCGGTGTGCGACAACGACAAACTGATAAGATTTTGGTGAAGATCCGGATCAGACTACAATAATTTTTTTAAAGTGATTTTTCACCATTGATAGATTGGGCCAAGCCGGATATCGAGCACGATATTTCAAAAAGTTGTGGACGAATTCGGATGAAACTTGGTGGACACGTTGGGTGTGTGACAAGGAAGACATGATTCAATTTTGGTGAAGATCCAGATCCGGATCTGATAATTTTAAAAGTGATTCTTCACCATTGAGAGGTTGGGCTCAAAAACAATATATAGCATATTTCAAAAATGTATTGGGCCAGGTATGTTCTCGTGGGTCAGGCATTATAGGGCGGAGGTATGCGGTTTACTGAGTGCCCTTCTCGTTTATGTAATGCATTGATGATTGTGGATAATTTCTAAGCAGCTTGAAGATGACATATCACAAATGACAGGTTCAAAACGGCAGAGAGGGGATGTGCAAGAGCAGCTGAGCAGGATTTGAACTCAGGATCCTAGGATCCAAAGCCCATCACCCGAACCATTGAGCCAACACCAGGTATGTAGGAGTGCAACTATATTGCTGATACGCCCTCTATAGGTAAGGACAGGAATTTGTAAATTGTTTAGGATGCTGGTGATAACTCATCAAGTTTCCAAGGAAAATCAAGACACACCATCATGGGATTTTTAACATCCACCAATTAATTTTAACAGATGGGTCCTCAGCAAAATGGATGTCTGATGGACAGTGCAGTCACTGATGGGATGCTCGGCCTCTGCATTACACCAGTCTCACAGATTAAAGCCAGACTGAGATTCGAACTCGGACTGGACAGCTGGACAGACCTGAAGTGACCTCCAGAATTTCTGAACCATCCTGTCTGAACAACGCTCAAGTCGTGAGACTTAACCATAGCCATTTGTAAAGTGTATGAAATGTAGCTGGTAGGCTGTTTGAAGTTGCTTGGGGTAGTGCCCCCCCTCTTCCCTACTAACCTGTTCCTTCGGAAGTTATTGAGGCGGGATGGGGATTTGGGAGTTTTGGGGGGTTCTTCCTGCTTTACGGGTTGCATTCTTGGTTCTGCAGTGCCTGCTCGAGGGGACCGTTGGAGTCACTGTTCCCACAGGCTTGCCACCAAAAAGCTGGAGGCCCGAACTTGGGTGTAGCGCCCTGGGAGACTGACAAATCATCTGGTGTGTAATCGCGGGTCCCCTTCTCTGCCAGCTTGTGACTGGACCTGCACCAAGCACGGGATTCCAGGAGGCCCTTCCTGGGCCACTAGTTTGTACCGTTGGTGTCATCTGGAACTGTTTGCAAAGTTCCCTGAAGCCCCTCAACCCCCTCTTTTTTCACTGTGGGCTAATCATCTGTGGCACCCCCATCCTGATTATATTTTCCCATCTTCTTTGCTTTTTACCCAGTGGTCCCCTCTTGATTTTTGGGCTCGACCCTTCCCACTGTGGTGTTGGTAAAAATATACTTAATTAATTAATTAGTAGCTGTTAAACCAAATCCAGCAACATCAACTGTGGATCCTGACAAGTTAAATGAAAGTAATGTTGAAGTTGAACTGAGACCCAAAGTTTAACAGAATACTCAATTCTGTGGGCTTTTTATACTTCCACCCCACGGGGTCTTAGCACTGCTCACGTTCTCTCTTTTCTTGTGTACAGTTCATTTGAACATATATTTCTCCGTTCTTCATGAACAGAATTCGATGAAATTTGACTGGCATATACTAGACACACACGCGCAGGCATTCACTGAGCCCAAAGTGCGATTTCGGGCCGAGGAACGGCCCTTTCGGCCCATTTTCTTAAAATTATTTAAAATTTTTATTTTTTAATGCGCTGGGTGATGCCCAACGCAACATTAAGTCGCAAATGATGATATGAAACTAGCCTCACTCTTGTAAGGTGTTCTGGTTTCTTTTTCTGATGCGATGAAAATCTTACCAAATTCCAAAACTATCCGTCGTCCGTGCCCTCGCTCACCTGAGAGTTGTACCAATGAATTCCCTTGACTTGAGCATCACAATTTTGCCTTGGAAAAAAAAGTGGCCCATTGTATGCTCGCCAATTACGACGGTTTCATCCTGTACTTGGATTGGGGAGGCAATGGCACTCCGCCATGGCATATTTCTTGGCTGGTAAACTTTAAATGCAGCACCTGTCATTTGGGAGGAACGTTTATCTCCATTTCACCCTTAAAATCCACATTCCACACGAGTAACCAGTGGTTACAGATGTTGAATGTGGGTGTTGAAGTGGGTAGAACAGATTGATGTCTGTGTGCTTGTGGTCCATTTCACTACCAAGAGGAAAGCGATGGTTAAAACAGTCGCATTTTCGGTGGATGGAGGTTATGTTTTGACTCCTGTTTGTCCGTGAGCAGGGTATTTTTTTTTTTAAAAGTTATGGACGGGACGGATTCAGACAATTTGAGGGACAGCTTGGGTATGGTGTGTAACGAGGATGAATTGATTAGATTTTTTTTGGTGAAGATCCGGATCTGAATCCGAGAATTTTATTTTTTTTAAAGTGATTCTTCATCATTGAGAGATGGGGCCAAAAACTATGTATATCATGATATTTCAAAAAGTTGTGGATGGATCATGACAAAACGAGTTGGATGAGTTGGGGGTCGGTGACGCGAACAAGCCGATTCGATTCCGTTTCATGTCCGGATCCAGATCCTGCCTGTTGGCGGGAAACAAAACATAAACTGTTCAGCCCGGTGGAGATATGCGCTCTACCAAGTGCCATTCCAGTTTGTTAATGTAACTAATTGTGAAAGATTATACGCTGTACAAGTTTGGGAATGCTTTGGCCCCTGCCTGATGAGAAGTGAGAGGTACCCTTCGTTGGGGTATTTCCCGCATCATTGTGGTCTTTTCATTTTGTCATGGCTAGCACGATCAGGATATTGAAAATAAAATTGGTTGTAGTTGACATGATCCATACTTCAAACTGACCACCACCTGTCTCGCAGCTCAGGTCCGAGCACCGTGTTCTACATACAGAACTGGAGGCATCACGTGCGGGCTGCTCAGCGTCTTCACAAGGGAGATTGGGGAGGCATCCGGTAACTGCGATTACAGTACCCATGTACAGGGTGTTGGAAAATGGATATACTGTACCAAAAAGAACCTTGAATCGTTTTATTGTTGTTCGACATACTGACATACATGCATTGGACTTGTAAGTTTTAATTTGTTGTGAATATTGATTGTTTTTACCTCTGCCACTGAAGGTGAAGGAGGTTATGTTTTTTCCCCTCTCTGTCTGTTTGTTACTTGCAAAATCAAAGATTTTTCAAGTATATTGGTCAATTGATTTTGTTTCTGTCTGTCTGTCTGTCGGTTTGTCGCCTACAGGTCACAATTTAAAACCGATCTTCACGAAACTTCACCACATGGTAGAGTTGGTCAAAAGGAAGAAGCCTATTGTTTTTGAGGTCAAAGGTCAACAACTTAGGTGGTATTGTTGCGGGGCGGGTATCGGCAATGAGCACGACCGCGAGATGGAGCAGTAGAGTCGGCTCCACCGATCACTCGCACCATGCATACCACATTCGCTCCATTCGCACTCTTGGGCCTGCTGACCCACATTCACTCACCATGTTTCTTTTCATTCACTCCCATCACTCAACACTGCCATTCTGCTAACTAAATTCCCCTAACTAACTCGTGCTCCCTCGTCGTCCCTTAAGGCTTGGTCACAACGATCCCACGACGCATTTGTGCCACGACACGACAGAAAATTTGGGTAAATCGGGGGTCGTCGCAAGATAATCCTGCGAAATTTTGAGCATCGTGGCATCGACTTGCCGTCGTGAGGCAAAATTGGACAGTCACCTTTTTTGCTCGACGGTTTTTTGTGGTATCTATGTCTTGTGGCTGTCGTGAGTCTGTTCTGCGTTGTATAGTCGAGAGACGGACGCGCGAGCGTCCCACGAGTGAACCACGACCTGATCACGTGAAAAACAGCCCCCTGACAACTCACGATGGTCCCACGACTGTCGCACGACTGACTTGCGACACACCCACGACATATCTTTTTTTTCTGTCTTGTCCCCATCGGCAAACCATCTTTAATGTGTCGTAGCCCTTGTGACCACTCGAAATAGATTTCGGGCTTGTTGCAAGATCTGGCCACGACAAATATTTCATGGGTCTACCACGACAAAATTTCGTACGATCTGTTGTGCCCGGGGACTTACTCTAATGCACGTTCCTTTTAATCTACGTAGCTAAGCTACGTCCCCACTACACATTCCATGTCTGTCTATGTCTCCCAGAATCCATTTCCAATTCTAAATCTAAACTAAATTCCCACTAACTAACCCATTCCACGGGCTCCATGGAGGAACAACCCATGTCCCCATGAAGCCGGTCTAACGAACGCTAACCCATCCCGCTAACTAGTGCTTCCTTTGCCCAAACCAGGGTGCTTGCCACATCCTGGTCGGACCGTGTACTTGGAGCGAGGCTTTTTTTTTTCCTGCACCACCATGGTGGCGGTTTACGGCGCGCCCGTCCATCCCTTCCAACCCTGCACATCCCAACAAGCGCTCGCCCTCGCGGGATTCCCCAATCGGGACAACGTGCGCTGTTTCCCCGGCATTCCTGCCGCGAGATCCCCGACGATGACGTCACTCGCGCACCGAGCCTGCGCGGTTTCCCGTGCAGGTTGGCACGAGCGCATCGTCCCAGGAACTCGTTCCGCGAACAGAACACGCCGCATGCAGCACGTGATGCCCCACACACGCGCCCACGTGGGAACCCGTGTGTTCCCAATTCATCCAACACTTGCCGCCATTTTAGCCGTCCACGCGGCCGGTTCGTGTCCGATGTGGAACGTTTCCGGGCCGGATCGCGAACCCGGCGCGGTCACCAAAACGGCTCGAAACGGCGCAAAAGGCTCGCCACACCCGTCTCTCGTCTGGACCGGTCCGTGTTTCAACTCGTCGCATGCACTCACGCATGCCATGACACTCGCATTCTGCACACCTTTCGACACACTCGCACCACTCACATTCTTAACCACACACACCGGGACATTCATATCGGGGATTCGTGCTACCACAAGGGGTCCCGGGATCTCTATAGCCCCCCCCCCCAAGCTCCGCGTGTACCCGTTTGCATCACTCACCCCTTCAACCTCATTCGGCCCGATCGGACTCACCTCGTCGCGATCTGCTCCAAGGGGGCATATCGTCTCCCCTCGTTCCTTAAGGAGGCCATCCTGCTGCTCGCACCGGGTCACGACACATTCCCCAAGCTCAACCCCATTGTCCCCTCTTAGCTCTACCTGTGTGTGTTCGTCTTTAGTTTCGTAATCCTGCGTCTCCCTTTGTGTCTCTGTGACTTTTTACGTCGTCCCCTCGCGTTCATTGGTTTCTTTTATTATCTCCGTCTCCGTCACCTCTTTTAATTTTTCCGTCGTTCCCTCGTGTCTCACCCCACACGTTTCGGTCTCCCCAATTACCGTAACGGCGTCTCTCGTCCCGACCTGACCCGTGGCCATTGCGGGCCCGACAGCCGTTGTACTCCCTCCTGTCGGTTCGGTGGTCCCGCCACGTGGTGCCGCCATGATGCCTTTTCTGCCCGTCCTGACTGCCTTTTGCCTCCTACTGGAGGTTCAACCCCATGCTCTGCATCTCACCCCGCTGTGCTTGCATATCGCCTCTTAGCGTTTGCATATCGCCCTTCATGTCATCCATTCTTTTCACATCACGCGCATTCGCCTCCATTTTGGCGTCCATCCGTTGCATCATCAGCATTAATTGTTCGATGCCCGATGGCTCTTGCGAAGCCGATCTGCCACGATCGGACGCGGACCCGCCAAGGGTCGGGAGGGAAGTTTGACGGACGGACGGGGGGTGGGGGTGGTGTGTCATACTCCGCCCCTGCGCCTCTTTCGGACTCTGAGTTTGGTTGCGGGGAAAGTTCCTGCATGGGGGTGGTGTCCTGGACCATGGGTTCCTCTACCCTACTACTACCCACCTGCCTCAGCTCGTCTTGGTGAGACATGTTGCGTGTTGGGAACAAAATTTAAAAATGCTCACAATTTGGGGGAACGGGGTGGGGGGGGGGGTTCGCTCCGTACACTCCTGATCTGGATCCGTAAATTTCGTGGAGACGGAGGGGTTCAAATTTCGCTCTTGAACACCAATGTTGCAGGTTCGAACCTGTCAATTTTGTTAATGGAGGCGGAGGGGTTCGTATCTCCACGACTGACACCAATGTTGTGGGGCCAGATATCGGCTGCGAGCACGACCGTTAGATGGAGCAGTAGAGTCGGCTCCACCGATCACCCGGAATTTATAGGTCGTCACCCCGGATAAATCCGGAGCCGACGGGTCCCTTATCGGACCGAAGTTCGCCAATAGATCGACCACGTGGGGTAGGGTCGATTGCCAATTTCAATTTACATAAATACCCACGTCGTCCAACTACCGGGGAAATTCACCCTCGACGATGCTCATACGGAACGAGCCGCTAGCGTACTTGAACCGTGTGCAACCCGAGCGGATGGTCACCGAGCTTCCGTCAGTCCAAATGTCCCTTTACAGCGGCAACAGCCTGGCCAATTCTCCAACACGCACCGTGTTAAACCAATAAAAGAAAGACAAAAATGAACTGATACATTTAATACATGGGTTTATTTATAATGGGGCAGGGGGGCACGTAAGAATCAGTTATCCGAATATAAGAGGCACGTATGTACAGCAAGGCACTTATACAATTTCCTACTTACAGGACTGGTGCCACACACACACACACATATACACACACACACACACACACACACACACACACACACACACACACACACACACACACACACACACACACACACACACAACGGACCCAAAGTGGTCTTTATTGAGACCTTCAGCTCGGAGGGAAAGGGCGAGCTGAAGACCAGAATCTGCCTGGGACCTGTCCACCTCGTGTGGTCTTCCCGCTGAGTGGAACTGGGCACCAGCGAGAGGTGAGCCAAATCCAGACACCGGCGAGCCGCGATCAACCCCCTCAGCTCCGCTCAACGCTCGTGCCGGTTACCAAAACCTCTCCTCGGTATCTTCGGAGAGACGGCATGCACCCCTCCCCGTTCTTGTCGGTGGCAGGATCTCCCAATCTCTCCCTTGGTGTTGTCGGCAGGGATGCGGCACGCAACCCTTGCGGCTCTCGTGGGGGATGGTGTCTCTCAAGCTCTTAAGCTCTTGATCATGAGGAGGAGGAAGAGGAAGAGAAAGAGAATCTCACTCTGAACGCGCCGCACCCTTATTCACCCTGTCTCTGGGGGGTGGGGGGGAACCACTCTCCCTCACTGGACGGTTTTGGCACGCAGAACTGCTCGTCGCACTGTCATTGGCCAAAACGAGCGGCAAGTCAATTGATTGGCCCGGGGCGTGGTGATGTCACGCGGACCCCTTTCCTCCTGTCGCGGGATCTGATTGGCCGAGCTGCGGTCACCCCATCCGTAGCACGCTGATTGGTCGAGGGCCACCACGAGGCTCCTCCTTGAACTCCGCCCACCAAACAGCCAGAGGAACTGTATTCTGTGTGGGCTCCGCCCACGTACGTGCTGACACTCACGTAGGTGATGGCGTCGGCCAGAGCGAGGTGAAGGTGATGCTGGCGTTGTCGTAGTTATGAGCGGTGTAATAATGAAAGAAAACTCTGACAATCAAAGTAACTCACAGCGCAAGTACATTTATTCACCCATTAGACTAGGGAAAGGGAGCTATCTATCCACATTCACTTATCGAAATAACTGAGCTATAGGACCTGAATGTTGTGTGCTCATGGTTTCCAGATTCGCAACAGTATTTCCAAAATCCTCAATTTTCATCTCATTGACTTGAAATTTGAAGAGGATTTGCAGATCGGGTGACTGAATTCAATCAATTCGTTTTTAAGAGTCAACATCGGCCAAAAAGTTAACATGGGCCGAATTTTAAGAATTGTCAATGTTCACCCCATTGACTTGAAATTTGAAGAGGATTTGTAAGTTTTGTCATTGAATTCAATCACCAATTATTTTTGAGATCAGACTTGTTTTGTGGATTTTGCAAGTCTCGTGCTCTGCACGACGTCTTCTTCTTGTCGGTTTGTTTGCATGCAGGATATTTCAAAAAGTTGTGGACGGATCCGGGTGAAATTATGTGGGCAGGTTGGGTGTGTGTGTGTGTGTGTGTGTGTGTGTGTGTGTGTGTGTGTGTGTGTGTGTGTGTGTGTGTGTGTGTGTGTGTGTGTGTGTGTGTGTGTGTGTGTGACAAAGACAAAGACAAAGACAAACTGATTCGATTTCGGTGAAGATCTGAATCCAGATCGGACTACTTGAATTTTTAAAGTGATTCTTCACCATTGAGAGATAGGGCTAAAAATGATATATAGCATGATATCTCAAAAAGTTGTGGACGGATTCGGATGAAACTTGGTGGACACGTTGGGTGTGTGACAAGGAAGAAATGATTAAATTTTGGTGAATATCTGGATCTGGATTCGAGATTTTTTTTTTAAGTGATTGAGAGATCGGGCCAAAGACGATATATTGTCTGATATTTCAAAAAATGTATTGGGGCCCGATATGTTCTCGTGGATCAGGCATTACATGGCAGAGGTATGCGCTCCACCGAGTGCCCTTCTTGTTTTGTTTCTGTTTCAGGAGAAACCCCATTTTCAGATGTCAGGACAAGTCCTCAGGAGACATCAGAAATTGTGAGATTTGTACATGAATGTGGTTCAGTCATTCAAAGCCAAAGGCGTTTTCAGCATGAAATGAACAAACCAGTGGCTGAAAGACACTCCATATGGAGATAGGTGGGTCCACCCGGAAGGGGAAATCTACTGAAAGGCTAAGAATGTGAAATGAAAGGGCAAATGCTGTTATAGACATTTACTAACAGAACCCTAAAAAGACAGAGACAGAGACAGACAGACAGTTCTTCATTCCGCAACTCCAGAAAATCCACACGGCACACAGAGCTGTCTTCGAACGGGATGGAGCAGCACCTCACTTTACTTGAATTGTTCAAGTGTTTTAAATCAAACTTTGCCAGACTTGGATTCGTCGATGAGGACCTATGGAATGGCTCGCTCGTTCACCTGATTTAACACCTTTAGATTTTTTTTTTTCTTCAGTAAAGTCTACATTTAGCAAACTAGGGGACCTTGAAGAACTTAAACATGGTATTGTTGATGGAGTGTTACCCATCCATCCATCCATCGCTACAGCTGTTGGAAAACGTTTTCTCAGAATTTGAAAACCCAATATTAGATTGATGAGAGTGAACGGTGGACGACATGTCGAAGTTGTTTAAAAATTCCAAAATATCTCAACAACACGACAGAAATTAAACAAACTAAAACGTACAAACGCATTGTATGTATTCATATCAAATTGATGCGAGGATCTCGAATAACAATGAAACTATTGAACGTTCTTTTTGGTAACCCATTTTTGGACACCCTGAACGTGTGCATGCAAGCGCAGCCTCAGATTGAAACGTCTGACCCGATCCTCACCTGCTGGACAGGTATACCAGTTGGTGATGCCTTGGTTGCTGGTTAATAACGAGGTTTATTGTATTTTTTGGGGGGATTTTATCAAAGATTATAATCTTAGGGTAACGTTCCCCATGTATACGGTGCATAAATGATCAACCACAAATTCCATACTGTCGCGTTCCATCACTGCGTTTGTCTATGTACTGATGTGCTGCTAACCGTCGACCGACTTCAGAGGAACGAGGGACTCGAGAAACGATTGTTATTTGTCACCATATTGCGCACGTGACATGATGACATCCCGACTGGCCCCCTTGGGTCGGCGGGGTCCACCCCAGTCACCCACCACCTACTCGAGCCCGGTGCTCGCCCCGCCCCAAAAACTCGTTCCCCACCCAATCCTGCTGGCGCCGAAACTCCTCGTCTTATTCCCGCCCTCTTTATTTTTAGCTGAATTCCGAGCCGATCCAGACTCCCCACACTGTTAGTAAATCTCCATCGTCGGGTTCCCCTCTTGTTCGCACGTGTCGTGCGGCTTCAACCGCCGTTGTAACTCCAAGGGCGGACAATCCGCGCGAACCCCCCTTCCCCGTCCGTGTCCTCTCCCGACTCGTCGTCCGTTGCTGGGGCGTCGATGTAAACACAGACAGACACACACACAGCCCGGATGGCGAGGCTGCGGTGCGGACGCGGAGCGAGCACGCCATTCGGCCACGTCGAGTCCTGACTTGCCTCGGAGAGACATCGCCGTAAGGATGAGCTGTTCGTGACGAGGGCTTTGTTATCGCTTTGTTTGTGTCGGTTTGAGTCCTGGCCTGCGGTCGGTGTCATGGTGGTGGTGGTGGTCGTGGAGGTGGTTGTTGTTCCATCGATGTTTAAACGGTGACACTATTCAGTGGATGAGCTCCAAGTTTTGGATTTATTTATTTATTTATTTTTTTTAACAGTGAGTCGAGGCTCATGGAGCAGCTCGTTCACGTGTCACGTGCATGACGTCAGTGTACTTTCACACGTGTTGTTCCGTGAGTGGATCGATCAACAAGCACGTGGTTCAGGGAATTGGAAACATCATTGGGTGCTGATGTGTTCGAGCTTCAGATGTGGGAACACCTAACGGGATAAACCTGAAAATAACCTGAAATACCGACGTCTGTGACGATGAGTGTGCTGAGTTGTTGTCATTGCAAGCAATGAGTGCATCAATGAGAAACGGTGCAGTTTTGGTGGAGTGAGTGGGGACTATGCTGTCAAGCTCACCATATGACGCTTGATTTGAGTCACCACTACAGGTAGAGGGTGTGTGTACACACATATGGAGGTGGAGAGTTTGAGACATGGGAGGGCTCCGTTCCCACCTCTGAAACACGCACGCGAAGACAACCGTACACGCAGAAGTTTGGGTGCATCCTATGTGCAGACATCATGATGTTGTTTCATATGTAGCTTATGGCTGCCGGGTGCAACATCTTCTGGGGGTGCTGCTGATGCAGTGCCCCTATTACCATTAAGTTGGTACTCATTTTGCTGACTTCGGAAGGATGATAGGCTGAGTCAATCCGGCTGGAGTTATTTCAATGGCATGACGGGGAGGCTTGACTTCAAGATCCGAAGATCTTATGCCAGCCACCTTAACCGTTAAGCCAACACCCGGCTTGATTTCGATTAGTAACGATTGTGTAATGGGCTGCTGGAGAGATGGTGATTCTGTCTGATGTCGGTTCAATTCCTGACCACACGATCAACGCAGTGCAGTACAAGTCATCTTGCACTCTTTTAATGGAAGAGGAAGGCATTCCTTATTGGGTTGACAAAATACTGCCGCGAATCATGAATTGCTTTTCCCAAAAAACAAAATTCCGTTTCTCCGAGCTGTTCCAATGAGGGAGGGGGAGCAAGTGGGGGTGGGTTCCAAACAAGCGTCGCCCAGCTGACTCTTTCTGGCACCCTCTTCCTTGCTGGCATCCCTGGGCAGTGTGCTTCAATGCTTGGGCAACATAAAAATGTGAGGGGTAATAAAATGATTTCTTCGATTGATGTTACGGATAATTTAAATTCTCATCTGTATTTTGCCAATTTTTCTGATGGAGGGCCTTATTTGTTTTTAATGTTTATATATGGGACAAAACGATCTTTATCTCTGGATTTTCCAGCAACGTGGATTGGGAAACAGGGTGATTGATTATAACATGCTCCAAGTTGCCTGGCACAGGGGTCCGAGGGTAGATGTAAACATACAACACTTAAAATATGCCCCTTAACTCTTACCACCACACGTCGTCTGTGAATGAAAATGTTTACCACTTCCTACTGATGGATATTGTTCGTAAACGACAAAAAAGCTACACTATCCGTAAATGACAAAGACCTACAGACGCTTCTCGAATCTTACCGCCTTGAAACCGAGAAACACCCGTGAGCGATCTTCCCCCCCCCTCCCGCCCCCTGCAAGATCACGTGATGTTCCATTGTCTTTGGTCACGTGACCTTTTGTGAGCTGCAGTGAAGCTCCACGGGCTCATTTTCGTTTACAGATGTTAAAAAAATTTTTTTCATGGAATCTTGGCTTCGAGTTTGAAAAATCCGTATGAAAAATTTCACATTTCTCGTCCAACCCCAAAAAAGATTAAACATTTATACAAATTTGTGAGTCAGTGAGTGGGTCAGAAAGAGATTTTATATGATATATATATATATTTTTTATATAAACAGTATGGCTTACAGGTACGTACTCATCTAGCTTGGGTTTGAATCTCTGCCCAGCTATAAACGGTCATCCTTGTGTGTCACAAGCTGGGTGATTCATTCTGTGTGTGACCTCCCTCGGGGGACCGGGCGTCCCATCTGCTGGCATTAGTACGTGGACATTAATGATTGTGCGACAGTGTGACCACTCCTCATTTTCAGAAATGCCAAGGTGAGCCAATGAAAAAAGCCAAGAATTCACAAGGTTTCGGAAAAGCGATGATAATAGAAAACCTATACGCCAAGAAAACCCAGAGAAAACCAAGACGCCAAAGTGAACAACGAATAGCCAAGATCTTGTGAAAAAAGCCAAGGAGTGGTCACACTGGTGTGCGGTGTCTTTGGTGAAGAGGAGGTGAGCTCATGCCAGCACCATGAACAAATTACAGAATGCCCTGATTTCCTGAGTCGGAGTGGCGACCCGAGCAGGATTGTGCCCTTAAGAACATCAAGTTCCGAAGCCAACCACCTTAACCGTTAAACCGTTGTCACGACCAAGCTTATTTGTTAAGAGGGGATGGGGACAATATAATTACATTAATGATGGAGTCATTCATGATGGAGTTCTGGGGGTTTGTGCTGTTTAGAATAGGTGAAGCAAAGTGTCTCGTCCTCTCTGTTGTGCCCAGGCGAGCCAGGCAGTGTGTGTGAGAGCGGATGTTATGAGGTTCTCAACCTGTGGCCTGAAGGCCGCATGCAGCCTCAACAGCACTGCACTGTTGTGGCCCAAGTGACATCCTGTTAATAAAAAAAACTGCTTCGAACAAAGGGAATTGTGAGACCACTCACTAATGTAAGTGTTAAAGTAGGTTTATTTTAACATTTAATGTACTTGGATTTAGTTTGCGCATTACCTCTGCGACTGATGGTGAACGGATGTTATGTTTTCACCCCTCTCTGTCTGTTTGTTACTTACGAAATCTAAAGATTTCGTAAGTATTTTGATGACTTCCATTTCTGTTTGTTTGTTTGTTTGTTTGTTTGTAGGCACGATAACTCGAGAACGGAAGAAGCTAACAATGTCAAATTACACCACGTGATTCAGGAGGGTGATGGCTAGTGCTGATTAGATTTTGGTCAAAATCGGTCAAAGGTCAAGGTCGCAGTGAGGTCAAACATCCAAAAAATGATAACTCGACAACGGAAGAAGCTACCAATGTCAAATTACACCACGTGATTCAGGAGGGTGATGGCTAGTGCTGATTAGATTTTGGTCAAAATCGGTCAAAGGTCAAGGTCGCAGTGAGGTCAAACATCCAAAACATTCAATTTTTGATGGTTTGGTTCAGAATCATCGTAGAAACTTCTGGTTTGCGTTGCTACCTTCTCTCGAGACAGCTTTTATTAGACAAGGTCAGAGGTCAAGTTGACGATTTCGTAAGTACCAGTCTATGACTGCTTGTTTGTGTGTTTGCTTGTGTGTTTGTTTGTGTGTGTGTTTGTGTGTTTGTTTGTAGGCACGATAACTCGAGAACGGAAGAAGCTACCAATGTCAAATTACACCACGTGATTCAGGAGGGTGATGGCCAGCGCTGATTAGATTTTAGTCAAAATCGGTCGAAGGTCAAGGTCACAGTGAGGTCAAACATAATTCCGTAAATTCATGTGGAGAAATGGAGTGTTTTTGCTTCGCTCGACGTTACGAGTTCGTTTTAACTTCGATTTTAATTTTGTCTTCGGTTTTTGCGATCGCTTAGGACGCTTAAAACTCGGTTGTCGAAATTCTGGAACAAATCGGATGTTTTGGAGACGTTTTAAGATTGTATAAAAAATATTTCACTCGCTGCGTCACAGCTAGTCACGTGGTGCAGCGCGCTCGAGCAGAGGCGTCGTTGATCACGTAAAGGTTTTCCGTGTGCACGCTGACGGTGTTTTCGATAAAGATGGTGTTTAAAAGTCATTTTTTATCCCAATAAAGGTTATCGTCGCATGCCTGACTCGCTAAGCCGTCGGATTATGTAAAGATTGTTGGTGGATGGCCGAATATTACAGTTTTGTGACTTTGATGAAATAATATTAAATAATTGCGTGGAGAAATGGAGATTTTTGCTTCGGTCGACGTTACGATTTTTGATGGTTTGGTACAGAATCATCGTAGAAACTTCTGGTTTGCATCGCTACCTTCTCGAGAGACAGCTTTTATCAGACAAGGTCAGAGGTCAAGTTGATGATTTCGTAAGTACCAGTCTATGACTCCTTGTTTGTTTGTTTGTCTGTCTGTGTGCAGGATATCTCAAAAAGTTTGGACGGATCCGGATGAAATTTCGTGGACAAGTTTGGTGTGTGACAAGGACAAACTGATTACATTTTGGTGAAGATCCGGATCCGGATCCGACTACTACAATTTTTAATGTTTTCTTCACCATTGAGAGATAGGGCCAAAAATGATAGATAGCACGATATCTCAAAAAGTTGTGGACGGATCCGGATGAAACTTGGTGTACATGCTCGGTCGGTGATACAAGGACAAGCTGATGTGAATTTTTATGTGTCACAAGGACGAATGTTCTGGGATGCAGATCTGGCCTATCAGTGGGATACGAAACGTAAACTGTGTACAGCCTGGCAGAGGTATGCACTCTACCGATTCCGTTCCAGTTACCCTCACCAGAGGAGAGGGTATTGCATCTGGGTCCATTTGTCTGTCTGTTTGTCCGCACAGAACTTTTGTGTTTTTCTCTGCAACTGCTTGCCTGATTGAGACGAAATTTTCACCATTCGAGCAACTACTCATGCAGAGTGTTTTTATTGATAATTGTGATGTCATTGGTCACGTGGTATGGCAGCTGTGTTGGGAAAACAGAAAAACTTTGGACCTCGATGTGTCCGAAACCGCACCAAGGAATAACTTGAAACTTGGCACATAGCAAGCACTCCTCATGGGGAATGAGTGATTTGTTTATGATGTCATAATTGCATACGTAGAACGCTACATCCGATCGGTATGAAAAAGTTTGAGGGTTATCTAAGGATAAATTGTTCCACAGAAAAAAAAATTGATGACATTATCAGTCACGTGATTCGGCAGCCATAGTGTCAAAAACAAACAAACAAAAAAACCTTCAAAATCTTCTAACAACTGAACAGATCGAGGCGAAACTTTACATGTATGACCCCCAATCCATAAGGAACAAATCGTTCACATGTGATGTCATAGGTCATATGGTTTGGCAGCCACATTGGATTTACCCTTAAACCTAAAAAAATGTTCTCCAATGTTCCCCAAGCCGTGGGGATACCCGGGTATTCATGGATAATTATTGATGTCAGATGGTCTAGCAGCCACACTGGATTAAGCGAAAATGTAAAAAAAATTATTTCTCTTTGAACTTTTCATCGATTGGCATGAAACTTAATAATTATGATCTAGTAGTGACGGAGAATACATGTTTTAAAATACAACTTGATCGGACACATGGTCTGGCAGCCAGAATTATTTACTTTTTTTGATCTGGGTCCTTTTTTGTTTTGAATGAGGCTCACTTGGCTGTGCCTGGATGGGTTTGAGGGTAGAGGTTTGAGGCAGCTGAAACCTGAATCGTATCCAGGTTCCTCCTGATGACTTAATCTTTGCGTTGTTTTCTTGTTTGGGTTCCTTCTGATGACTCCAATGCAGGACTGTACCGATTTGGTCTTCCATTTGATTTGAATTTATTGTCATGCTACTCTAAATTCAATTGAAAAAAATGATAAACATCATGGGCCAGTGAGCAGGGTGCTAGCAAGGTAACACAATATGGGGAACAGAGACAAGAGGAGGTCTGTGGAAGGGAGAGGGATGGGGTGGGGTACACGGGGTAAACAAGATGGACACTCAAAAGCAGACATTAGTTTGCTTGACGTGCTGCACCTCCTTGACTTGCTGTGCTTCCTGAGCTCGCTGTTTTCTTGCAGGCCTGAGCTTTAGACAGTGTTACCCTTAACTCTTGTCCAGATTTTGTGTGTTTGTGTGTGTGTGTCTGTGTGTGTGTCCAATGCGGTCGTAATTTGGTTTATTAAACGAGGCTTTTTGAGACCGAATTATTTTATCCTGCCACATTGTCCTTTGATGTAATAAATTGATTATTTGTTAGGCCCCGCTGGACTTCGTCCGAAACGGGGGCTGATGGATTTGGTCTCGATTTTCATGTCTCTACATGTGTGCTTCCTCATCCATATCTCGGACATGTATGGACTGATTTTTTTATTTGTACCAGGCACGAAGACAACACACGATGGTATACATATGCGCGTCATGTTTTTTTTCGACGTCAGATCCAAGATGGCCGACCGGCGGCCATTTTAGTTGTAAAAAAAAAAACCCGGTGTTGAACATTTCCTCGACCATTTCTCGGACATGCATTCACCGATGTAGTTTGAACTTGGCACACAGATAACGAATGGTGGCTCACATATGCGTGCCATTTCTTTTTTGAGATCAGATCAAAGATAACCAACTGGCAGCCATTTTGTTTCATAAATGCACCTCCAACCATTTCTCAAACACGCGCGGTCTGATTTTGTTCAAACTTGGCACAAGCACAACACACGACGGCACACATGTGCACCTCACTTTATTTTGCGATCTGATCAAAGATGGCCGACTGGTAGACTGGCAGCCATTTTAGTTGTACATGAATATGGGCTAGCCCTTGAACTACCATCCTACAAAATTACTAAAACAATGGGGGCTGTAACATTTGATGTCTTCTTTACGTGTTTCCTAAGGAGCGGAATGTACTTCGTATCTGCCAACATCTTGTCAAAGAATCAATCGGGTTCATTTGGGCTTCTTGGAGGGTTAAGATTTTGTTACTAAGTCTGATTGTGTGGGGATAAATTGTCTGATAAATTGATAAGTCCGTGGACCTGCTGTGTAACCATTCAATATGGGGCCTGTTCAGAAAAGCCTGATAGATCTGGCCATCTTTGGGGTTAGCCCAGCATGAACATGGTAGTCATTCTTGAGCGTGGGTCTTCTGTTCCATTGCAACTGCTGCCACCCACATGATTACACGTATGGATGGATGGATTATCCTCATCGTGCTGTTCGCTGGAAAGAAGTGCTGAGGCAGTTTCATTGGCTCGGGGCACATTCCTGGATGGGTTACCCTTCTGACACAAGAAGTCAGGGTAGGAATATTTGGAATTTTGGCCTTGGTGCCAGCGATAGCTCGCCGACTCTTCTACTCTTCGCGAAGGACACTGTGTGTTTGTCTGTGTCTTCCTAAACAGGTTTGCATTTCCACCGTTGAGACGTGTAAGGAGTCTGTCGTGGATTTAACAAGTGGAGAGCCAGTTGTTTACGTATCTCCAGACAGGGCGCACTCTCTGTAAGCTGAGTAATGAGGTCTTGACGTCGAAAGGACGTATCATGAGAATGTGAATCGTTTAAGAGGAATGTTTGGAAGAAAATGATATTTAAATGGGGGAAAAGCTTTTAATTTATGGTTACCCACTTAGTATTAGTTGTTCATGGACAAAGCAAAGGTCTTTCCTTGCCGTTGACAGCATAAGTGATTACTTGAATATATATATATATATATATATATATATATATATATATATATATATATATATATATATATATATATATCTGGCAACCGAGCCATCCATCCATCCATCCAATGGGATCATACACTGTGCAGAGTGTTGGTGCTGCCTAAGCAGTCTCCTCGGCTATTGGGCACAATCCTGGATGGGTCGCCACTCCGACACAGCATACCAGAAAGCTGGCACTCGTTTTGCCAACCTCAGAAGGATGACAGGCAGAGTCAACCACACCCGGTGTTGATTCAACAGCTGAGCGGGATTTGAACTCAGGATCCTCGGATCCCAAGCCCACCACCCTAACCATGAAGCCAACACCAGGCATAACTGAGCCACGACGGATCAATTTTCGGCCTTTCGGGTCTACGTCGTGTCATACACGTGTTGTTAATAAAATTAACACCAGAAACCAGAAATTCCACTCTATAGTCTGTATGATGTCAAGCAATTCGCCCGAACCCTCGGTCACGACTGATAAACAATAAGCACCTGTACCAACTTTGGCACCATCATTTATGGTTCAGAAGGTGGTGGGTGTAAGAATTTTGAGCTGTTTATTAGCATGGACAACATGATGATTTCTTAGGACATGGGACGTACAGTATATTTACCCACCATCTACTTTGTTAAACATTGACCATTCATTCATCGAGGTACTGGAGTATCATTGACATTTTTATTGTGTCTAAGACAAGGATATCGGTGGACGATTACGTCGTATGTGGGATTTGAACCTGAGATCCCAGCACCACGAGTCGTGCGCTTAGATGGCATTTGTAAATGGGCGAACATTTTCTGTTCTCACTTGCACATCACATGTCCAGCACCACCACCACCACCACCACCACCATGCAATGATCTTTATACGGGCACCACCATTCGGTATCGCCTCATCATTGCCAGTATTGAAACTTGTATTCTTGACTTACAGTGCACAAACCATGCATTATTGAATTAATATTTTAGTGTTCTTAAGTCGTCCTGGGGCAGCAGCTGGCTTCTACGCAAAGTCTTGTTGAATAATTAAATGAGGTTTTTGGCCTCATTGTGTCGATTTATGTCTGATGCACAAAGCCGGAGGTCATCTGTGAGCCTTTGTACGTACGTGGGAAACACGGTTGTGGCTTATTCTATACTCTGGAAGTGCATCGTGTTAATTCTGTGCATGTTTATGAAAAAAATCTAGAGGCCGTCTGGGTGATGGGCCTGAACATCAGGACTGGCCAGCCAGTTCGTGAAAGATGGACCAACTACCCTCACCCGCCCCTCAGCTGACCCAATTATGGCCATTAAAGAAGTAGTAGCTTGAGTGAGGAGAGAAGAGAAAAGTTTGGGACTGAAGTGGGGGAGTGAGGGCACGGGGACATGTTTCAAGAGGTTAAACATCTGCCATTTTTGCATACGTAATGAATAGATGATTCCTGATATTCCAACACACCTTTTTTTTCCCTAATACCATAATTATGCTTTGAAACCGGTTATGAAATTTTAAATAAAATGTAAAAATTCTTCCATTGTTTTCCAGGAGTTGAATAAATTTAAACCATTTTTAGCCTCTTTTTAAAAAAAAAAAAAATTAACCACCTTTTAATTGGAATGCTTTGAAAAACAAGGAATTGCACTTACCAACCGATCATTAGGAAGCAAATTAGCTTGACATCACGGTGGATGAGAGGGACCAGGGACAGGTGACAGAACACGTCGTCGTACCTGGTACACAAAGGTAACTGTGATACCTTACGTAACTCCGACATCATCATTCACCGTTGAAAAGCTTTTGTGTCAAGTATTTCCTTGATGTCATAGAAAAGTGATGTAACACATTTTAATTGCAGACAGCATCTTGCTGACATGGCGGAGGATGGCACTCCACCTGGATTTGCTTACACGGATCCTGGACATGCCCAAGCGGTGCTTGCGGGCCTGGCCGCCCTGCGCTGCGATTCACGGCTCTGCGACGTGGTGCTGGGCGCAGGTGGACGCGAGTTCCCCTG
The DNA here is from genome assembly GCF_056783735.1 of Eptatretus burgeri. Classification (NCBI taxonomy): domain Eukaryota; kingdom Metazoa; phylum Chordata; class Myxini; order Myxiniformes; family Myxinidae; genus Eptatretus; species Eptatretus burgeri. The sequence goes on along the minus strand of NC_140970.1, from coordinate 88,631,631 downwards.
TCACAAGGCTGTACTCGCCGCGTCGAGCCACTACTTTCAGGCAATGTTTGCTGGCTCAATGCGGGAGAGCCGGCAGGCGCGTGTTGAGATCAGAGATGTAAGTATTGTCATTCGTTGCAAATATGAGTTGAAGCAGTAAACTCTTAGTGATCAATTTTAATCACAACTACGTCTTCTACAAACCTGGTGTAGGAGGACCCTTTAGCTTTTAAGATCTAGATAAAGGAGACATCTCATCCGCTTGTCCACAATCGCAAGGTGACAAAGGTCAGGAGTATCGAGTGTCACCCTTCGTAAGGATTGTTTGGCTGCCTTTGTCAACGACGTGTTGTTTTATTGATACGGAGTTCCGATGCTCTCCTTTAAAACAGAGTGCGTCTTGAGGGTGGGATCCCCCTGTCCGTAGAGGCTCCGGAAACATTGATTTGAGATGTGGACGCATTGGGAGCATAATGGGTCGAATATCCTCGTTTTGTGTCGAAATGTATTTTTAATATTAAAAAAGCTGTCATGTTGCAGCAGGTTCCTTCTGAGCTCATATGATAATAGAAGAACCTTCATGTTAGTTGAGCTTTGCATGCAGCAAAATCTGTTGAATATCATCCCCTTGTCCAAAGCCTGAGACTTATAGGATTGCAGCAGCTTTGTGCCCACCACACCCAATATATCTATATATTTTTTTTTAAAATAATAGCAGCTTCACCCTAATTATTATTCCAGTTAAGTGTGTTAAGTGGAAGAAAACATAATTAGCTTGGAGTTTTTAAAATTTATTTATTCCCACAAATTATGATCCTGCTTTGTGACATTGATTTCAAGTACAAATGTAACATTTTGTTTGATACCATTCTAAAGCCTGACGGTGCTTGGGAAATTTAAATCATTTCATTTATTGTTTTCAATTATTGCATCTTGAAGTACAATCGAAAATGCAACTGCATTCCCAAGTTCCAACAGTCATGTTGTTGATTGTTCAATCGAGTGCTTGAAATATAACCCTGCTGCAAATGGTTCGAACGGGCAGGTCGGGGCAACCGCGCTGGCACAGCTGTTGGACTACGCGTACACTGGCGCAGTGTTTGTGCCGGGCGATGGCGCCGTTACCCTGCTTCAGGCCGCGGATCTCTTGCAATTTCCTGCCGTCAAGGAAGCTTGTTGTCGCTGCCTTGCCAGACAACTTGACATCTCCAACTGCTTGGACATGCAGGTATGTCACTTTCTGCCCATCCATCCAGTGCTGCACGCACCTATTATGGAGCAATTAAGAGTAGGCTGCAATTTCCCCAAGAGCGTACAACACGACCAAAACAGTGACATTAACGAAATCAGCCAAGTTCGCAAATACGCTTTACGAACATGTGATGCTATAATAAGGGAAAGGATCCTGCTATGTAATTAAATTGGGTTGTCCTGATTGGTATTCCAATTTGAGCAAAGCTCTTAGTATTGTGATTCCAGGTTCAAATCCCTTTACCATGTTGATTTTTCTATTGTACATACTAATAACCTTGTAACCATCGAAAAGCATAATGTCTTTGGATGGTCTTATCCGATATGTAAGATACACGCGAGTGCCACCACCTTTTACAGCTCGGCATGAATGATTTCAAATATGAACTGGAACAGCACTTGGGTGGAGGCCGAACAAGTTACGCATCCTTCTGCCAGGCTGAACAGTTTACGTTTTGTATCCCATTGATAGGCCAGATCTGGATCCGGACCTGAACCAAAATCGAATCGGCTTGTTCTTGTCACCTAACCAACTCATTCATCAAGTTTTTTTTTTTTTCATAATTCATCCAAAACTTTTTGAAATATGTATCGTTTTTGGCCCCATCTGTCAATGGTGAAGAATTACTTGGAAGATGAAAAAAATTCTCGTGTCCGGATCCCGATCTTCACCAAAATTGAATCAATTCGTACTTGTCGCATACCCAGCCTGTCCACCAAGTTTCGTCGGAATCCGTCCAGAACTTTTTGAGATATCTGCTCACAGACAGACAGCGTTGACAGAGGTGACAACATAACCTCTGTTCACCTTCGGTGGTGGAGGTAATAATTGATTTATTTCTGACACCCATCATACTCCACCGCTCCCTGGACTCCAGATATGCATTTCTGACAGGTTTCCAGGCCGTAAGCCAAAATGCTGGATTACAGAGAGGGGGTCTTGGCCGTTTGGAAAAATGTATTGTTTTTTTTCAGTGAGCATGGCACAGCATCAGAATTGCAGGACGCTTTTTAAAAGGGACAGGGAGTGTTCTCAGAGGGGAAGGGTGGAGTGCCCCTTTGGATCATTCTAGCTAGGGTTCTGGTGTTACTACATACATACATACAGTGCCTATAGAAAGTCGACACCCCCCCCCCTTTCAAAATTTTCACCTTTTGTTACCTTATATCCTGGAATTAAATTGCATTAGTGCATGCCCGTAGGTGCGTGCCCGTACGTGCAAACAAAACCAAAAAAAAAAACTTTCAAACCGCGTGCCAGAAACAACAACCACACAGACCGTTCCTTCGCTCTCGCGTGCCCGTATGTGCGTGGCCGTATGTGCAAAAAAAACTTTCAAACAACCAGACAGGCCGTTCCTTCACTGTCGTAAACGACGACTGGATTGGGGCATTGTGTTTAAGAAAATCGAGAAAGAAAAAATACAGTCGGTCGATAAATCAAGAAAAAAAATCGAGAAAGAATACAGTAATCGTCACTGACTGGATTGGGGCATTGTGTTTAAGAAAATCGAGAAAGTACAGAAATCGAGAAAGAATACAGTACTCGTCACTATCCGGAAGTTCGCATATCGCAGTTATGATTATTCGCAATTTAGCTTGAATGGCCAATTATTCAATTAGCGCCAACGTATTTTGCCTTTTCGCAAGGAAAAACATGGAGAGGAGAGGGAAGAAAAAACCCATAATGGCGAATGCGGCTGAGTTTCTCTTCCCCATCAACCACGGCTACGCAGCAACGCTTCCTGTCATTGGTTGATATAAAATGGCCGCAACAACGGTTCCTGTCATTGGTTGGTAAATAAATGGCCATAACTTTGGAAGCACTTGTCCGATTAATATCAAACCTTGAAAAGGCACATCCTCAGGTCCCGAGCAATATATCTGGCAAGTTTCAATTAGATCGGACCAGCGGTTGTCGAGAAACAGCGGTCACAGACACACACACACACACACACACACACACACACACACACACACACACACACACACACACACACACACACACACACACACACACACACACTGCTGGAATTATAGAGAGATGATCTCAGACTTTTTCCAGCTTTATTTACATATCGTAACACACAACTTCCAATTGAAAAAAAATTTCACCAGATTTCAGAAAATTAATGAAAAATACAAAACTAGAATATTGTTGCGAATTCTGGTCCGTCCGGCGTGCGATCGGCCGCTTGACTCAAATGGTGGCCGCCTCACCCACCGGAACGGACAATTCAGTTGTGACCCTCCGGGAACTACCGCCTGGAGCCAGTCATGGGTGGGGGGTTAACCCCACCACCACCCAGTCCGCAGTCCACCCGCGCGAGATAGGGTAAATCGCCGAAAGTCGATATACCTATGGTACTCGCACGGGTAATCTGTCGAGGGATGCGACCACGCCACAGGCCGACTCCGGACACGAACCGCTTTCGCTGTTCGTTCCGTATTACAGGGATAACCGAGCGGCGTTATCGTCGGCCTTGATGGTTCCGATTAATTACCGGGATGCTGAAACCCACTACGAATCCCTTATGTGATGCAAGATGGAGATTTCAATAAAAGAAAAAGACGAAGCAAAACGGGGAACAATCAGACAAGCACATTTATTCACGGAAGGCACGTATATTACAATAAAACAAAGGAACAAAAGCAATACACGTATACGTTTATGTAAAGAAAAACACAAGCAAAGAACCAACGCAGATCTTCAACCGAATATGACTTACACGGTAACACTTATAACAGTTTTACTTTTCAAGACTGGCGCCACCCACAGACATTTACACAAAACACCAAAAGAAAAGGAAGTCGCGACTTCCCTTAGCGCGTTGAGTCCTTGACGACCGTAACTCCGAGTCCCTCCGGCGTGGTCCACTGGCTCGTGCCGCGCGCCTGTACGTGTCGTCCGCCCGACAGCTCGGACGAACGAACAGAACCTCCGACCAGGGACGATCACCACAACTCTCCACAATTCCCCTTCAGGGACAAGGGAACAGGAAAGGGAACGACGTTCTCGTCGACCTTCACGCCCACGCCTTTTGTCAATCGCTTGAACGAACCAAGAGCCTCCCGCTTCCAATTCTCCACACCCACGCCTTTTGTAGGGGCCGGCTCCGCCCCTTTGCCCCGCCCCATTTCTTTTTCCACCTCCCTTCTGGAAGCTTCTCAAAAAGGGGCGTGCCCTCGCGTTCCCCCCTCCCCACGCTGTGCGGGGGACGGGGAAAGTCAGTTTTGGCTCGGGGCCAGGGAATCATTCCCCCAAAATCAGGCCCCCACCTTTTTTCATCTTTGACCCCTGGCTCAAATCGCCCCTCTCCCATGCCAAAGCGTGGGAAAAGCAGAAGGGAAAATCCCACAGGCGCTTTTGGTTTTTGTTCTTGCACGCGCCGTATGACGAGGGAAGAAAGACTCGGGCGGGAGATGCCCTTCGCACCCCGGCCGCCCCTCCCATTTGTCCCGTGGAGATCATGACCGCACGGTGCTCGTTGAATGGGGAGTGGCGAAGTTGTGGTAGCGTAGTTGTGCGTGATCGTTGAGATGTGGTTGTGGCGATGTTCTTTGTTGTTCTTGCACCAAATTAACAATAGCCAAAGAAAAATGGCTAACTGAAGCGTCGCAGCCTGAATGGATCACATATATTCCCTCTATACAACGGGTTTGGGCTAACTACACATGAACTTACCGAGATATCTCACCTGAGGACCCTTTTTGGTATAATCCGAATTTCCACAACCGTAACAATATCTTGGTTGGATAAGTGTCCACCCTCCCTTATAATAGCAATTGTAAATTGTTTCAAGTGTAACCAATCACCTTCAAAATCACACACCAAGTTAATTAGCCTCTACCTGTGTTAAATTGTAGTGATTCTGATTATTCCAGAATATAATCAGCTGTTCCTGTAGGCTTCCTCTGTTTGGTATTACATTAAACAGCAAAGACTCAACCATGAGTTGCAAGGAGCTTTCAAAAGACCTCTGGGATAAAGTTATGGAAAGGCACGGATCAGGTGATGGGAATAAAAATATTTCAAAGGTCTTGAATATCCCTTGGAGCACAGTTAAGACCATCATGAAGAAGTGGAAGGTGTATGCTACCACCAAGACCCTGCCAAGGTCAAGCCATCCCTCCAAACTGGATGAACAAGCAAGGAGGAGACTGTTCAGAGAAGACAACAAGAGACCAACGGCAACTTTGAAAGAGCTGCAGACCTTTATGGCAAACACTGGTCACTGTGTGTATGTGACAACAATACCCCAAGCAATCCACAAGTCTGGCCTGCACGGAAGAGTGGCAAGAAGGAAGCCATGACTCAATAAAGCCCACCTTGAGTCCCATTTGAGGTGTGCAAAAAGAAAAAAAAAAAATTCTGCAGATTCTGAAGCCATGTGGCAAAAAGTTTTGTGGTCTGTCAAAACCAAGATAGAACTTTTTGGCCCAAATGCAAAACATTATGTTTGGTGCGAATCCAACACAGCACACCACCCAAAGAACACCATCCCTACTGTGAAGCATGGGGGTGGCAGCATCATGTTATGTGGATGTTTCTCATCAACAGGGACTGAGGCACTTGTCAGAATAGAAGGGAAAATGGATGAAGCAAAATACAGAAAAATCGTTGAGGAAAACCTGCTGCCCTCTGCAAAAAAGCTAAAATAGGGACGGAAGTTCACCCTAACCCTAACCCTAACACATTTCAGCATGACAACGACCCAGAGCACACAGCCAAAGCTACTCTGGAGTGGCTAAGGAACAAAAAGATAAATGTCCTTGAGTGGCCCATTCAGAGCCCCGACCTAACTCCAATGGAAAATCTGTGGCATGACTTGAACATTGCTGTCCATCAACCCTCCCCACAGAACTTGGCTGAGCTTGAACAGTTTTGTACAGAGAGTGAGCAAATATTTCCCAATCAAGGGGTGCAAAGTTGGTAGAGACCTATCCCAACAGACTCACAGCTGTAATTTCTGTCAAAGGTGCTTCCACCAAGTATTAACTCAGGGGGGTGGACACTCATCCAACTTAGATATTCTAGTTTTGTATTTTTAATTAATTTTCTGAAATTTGTAGAATTTGTTTTTCACTTGGAAGTTATGGGTTATGATGTGTAAATAAAGGTGGAAAAAGTCTGATTTGATGTAATTAATTCCAGGTTATAAGGCAGCAAGAGGTGAATAGTTTAAAATGGGGTGTAGATTTTCCATAGGCACTGTATATATTGTACATGCAGACCTTGCCTCAGATTAATTATATTTGTCATGTTTGTTTCACAATTGGTAGAGTAGTACCTTCTTTGTTTGGCTGTGCCTTTAATAATTATTTATTTTATTTGGTTCCCTTTTTCTGTCCTTCCCTCTTTGGCTATTTTTCACTTTCTTTCAAGACCTTTGCTGAAGCTTTCTCTTGCCCATGGTTAGCTGAGGCAGCTCACCGCTTTGCAGCACGTCATGCTATTGACGTGTCACGCCGTGCTGAGTTCCGGTCACTGCCACTGCACCGCATCATCGCTCTGCTTTCCGACGATCACTTATGTGTCGAGCACGAGGAGGGCGCATTTACACTGGCGGCACGCTGGATTCGCTCAGACCCCATTTCACGCCGTCCTTTCTGGCCAGATCTATTAGAGTGGGTGCGGTTGCCATTTTTGCGTCGTTTCTCACTGCTGGCTGCAGTTGAAAGTGAGCCTGGAGTACATGCGGCACCACGTTGTCGGGAACTTTTGCGGGAGGCCCGTGCATTGCAGGATTCCCCACAGGTAAGTATTGTGAGGATGGCCTTTTGAACCACATTTTACTCAAGCTTTCACAAATTATGGAAGTACAGTACTTATGAGTACTCATAGTCATGGCTCGGCCTCATCATCCTTTCCCTCAAACCACCAACTTTTTTCTCATTTCAGGATCGCCATAATGTGCTCTGCCCACAGCGACTGCGCCCCCGGCCTTCAACGGGCCTTGCTGAGGTGCTTGTTGTGCTTGGTGGGTTTGATGTGAACTGTGAGTGGCAGTCTGGTGTGCACTGCTACAATCAAGCCACAGGTGCCTGGCGTCGCCTGGCTCTGCTGCCGCAGCGTCTCGTGGGTGGTTACAGCATTGCCGCACTCGGGAATGACATTTATGTCACCGGTTGGTTCATTTTGCCATGTTACATGCAAAACGATGACTGTATTACAAGTTTCTAGTTAAGTTGAAATGTAAAGCACTGTTTGGAGTGCTGGTAGGAACTACGAGCATAGTGACCATCTACATATTACGTGTACAAAATTTGCAGAATTTTTCGACTTAATTTCTCGGTTTGACTTGTTTCCTATGATTTGAATAACAGGAAATTATGGATGAGCGGGTGTTGGGTCATATTTTTATGTGATCGCACGGTGCACTGTGTGATCAACAGGCGGCTGGGACGGCACCCAACTCTTTCCAACAGTGTGGCGCTACAGTTCAGCAGTGAATGAGTGGGGAAGGGCCGCGGCAATGGCACAGGCATACGAGTTCCACGTGAGCGTTGCTCTGGGTCCTCACCTTTACGTTATTGCGGCAAATGCCACCCAGCGTTATGACACGGCTGATGACAGCTGGTTCTCACTACGGCCCTTGCCTCAACCCATGCAAGTATGATTGGGATCAGGAAGGGTTAGCTGTTCCTCTGTCATTTCATCCCTTGAACGAGTTGTGGCGACGGCAACCTTTAAGCCATCCCCACTTCCCTTTTTTTTTTTTCTTTTTTTTTACCTTCATCATTTTTACCTTCATCCCAATCCTTTGTTTGCTTCATCACTTCCATGCTCTGTATTAATTTAGAAATAAAAATATATTACCGTAAAAACAATAATGGTCCGACAGGTAAGTATTTGAACAATAATCGTAAGAATAAAGTTAAGCAACAAAAACTTTGAGGCTTAGAGGACCAGCACATTGATATTAACCCATTAAGCGAAAAAGTTCATCCGTGTTCTATCCTCTAAATACTGAGCGTCAAGCGAGAAAGTTTATCCGTGTTCTATCCTCTAAATACTGAGTGTCAAGCGAGAAAGTTCATCCGTGTTTTATCCTCTAAATACTGAGCGTCAAGTGAGAAAGTTCATCCGTGTTCTATACTCTAAATACTGAGTGTTAAGCGAGAAAGTTTATCCGTGTTCTATCCTCTAAATACTGAGCGTCAAGTGAGAAAGTTCATCCGTGTTCTATCCTCTAAATACTGAGTGTTAAGTGAGAAAGTTCATCCGTGTTCTATCCTCTAAATACTGAGTGTTAAGTGAGAAAGTTTATCCGTGTTCTATCCTCTAAATACTGAGCGTCAAGTGAGAAAGTTCATCCGTGTTCTATCCTCTAAATACTGAGCGTCAAGTGAGAAAGTTCATCCGTGTTCTATACTCTAAATAGTGAGCGTCAAGCGAGACAGTTCATCTGTGTTCTATCCTCTAAATACTGAGTGTTAAGCGAGAAAGTTTATCCGTGTTCTATCCTCTAAATACTGAGCATCAAGTGAGAGTTCATCCGTGTTCTATCCTCTAAATACTGAGCGTCAAGTGAGAAAGTTTATCCGTGTTCTATCATCTAAATACTGAGCTTCAAGTGAGAAAGTTTATCCGTGTTCTATCCTCTAAATAGTGAGCGTCAAGTGAGAGTTCATCCGTGTTCTATCCTCTAAATACTGAGCGTCAAGTGAGAAAGTTTATCTGTGTTCTATCATCTAAATACTGAGCGTCAAGTTAGAAAGTTTATCTGTGTTCTATCCTCTAAATACTGAGCGTCAAGCGAGACAGTTCATCCGTGTTCTATCATCTAAATACTGAGTGTCAAGCGAGAAAGTTCATCCGTGTTCTATCCTCTAAATACTGAGTGTCAAGCGAGAAAGTTCATCCGTGTTCTATCCTCTAAATACTGAGTGTTAAGTGAGAAAGTTTATCTGTGTTCTATCCTCTAAATACTGAGCGTCAAGTGAGAAAGTTCATCCGTGTTCTATACTCTAAATAGTGAGCGTCAAGCGAGACAGTTCATCTGTGTTCTATCCTCTAAATACTGAGTGTTAAGCGAGAAAGTTTATCCGTGTTCTATCCTCTAAATACTGAGCGTCAATTGAGAGTTCATCCGTGTTCTATCCTCTAAATACTGAGCGTCAAGTGAGAAAGTTTATCCGTGTTCTATCATCTAAATACTGAGCGTCAAGTGAGAAAGTTTATCCGTGTTCTATCCTCTAAATAGTGAGCGTCAAGTGAGACAGTTCATCCGTGTTCTATCCTCTAAATACTGAGTGTCAAGCGAGAAAGTTCATCCGTGTTCTATCCTCTAAATACTGAGTGTTAAGTGAGAAAGTTTATCTGTGTTCTATCCTCTAAATACTGAGCGTCAAGTGAGAAAGTTCATCCGTGTTCTATACTCTAAATAGTGAGCGTCAAGCGAGACAGTTCATCTGTGTTCTATCCTCTAAATACTGAGTGTTAAGCGAGAAAGTTTATCCGTGTTCTATCCTCTAAATACTGAGCGTCAATTGAGAGTTCATCCGTGTTCTATCCTCTAAATACTGAGCGTCAAGTGAGAAAGTTTATCCGTGTTCTATCATCTAAATACTGAGCGTCAAGCGAGACAGTTCATCTGTGTTCTATCCTCTAAATACTGAGTGTTAAGCGAGAAAGTTTATCCGTGTTCTATCCTCTAAATACTGAGCGTCAAGTGAGAGTTCATCCGTGTTCTATCCTCTAAATACTGAGCGTCAAGTGAGAAAGTTCATCCGTGTTCTATACTCTAAATAGTGAGCGTCAAGCGAGACAGTTCATCTGTGTTCTATCCTCTAAATACTGAGTGTTAAGCGAGAAAGTTTATCCGTGTTCTATCCTCTAAATACTGAGCGTCAATTGAGAGTTCATCCGTGTTCTATCCTCTAAATACTGAGCGTCAAGTGAGAAAGTTTATCCGTGTTCTATCATCTAAATACTGAGCGTCAAGTGAGAAAGTTTATCCGTGTTCTATCCTGTAAATAGTGAGCGTCAAGTGAGACAGTTCATCCGTGTTCTATCCTCTAAATACTGAGCGTCAAGTGAGAAAGTTTATCCGTGTTCTATCATCTAAATACTGAGCGTCAAGTGAGAAAGTTTATCCGTGTTCTATCCTCTAAATAGTGAGCGTCAAGTGAGAAAGTTTATCCGTGTTCTATCCTCTAAATAGTGAGCGTCAAGTGAGACAGTTCATCCGTGTTCTATCCTCTAAATACTGAGCGTCAAGTGAGAAAGTTCATCCGTGTTCTATCCTCTAAATACTGAGTGTCAAGCGAGAAAGTTCATCCGTGTTCTATCCTCTAAATACTGAGTGTTAAGTGAGAAAGTTTATCTGTGTTCTATCCTCTAAATACTAAGCGTCAAGTGAGAAAGTTCATCCGTGTTCTATACTCTAAATAGTGAGCGTCAAGCGAGACAGTTCATCTGTGTTCTATCCTCTAAATACTGAGTGTTAAGCGAGAAAGTTTATCCGTGTTCTATCCTCTAAATACTGAGCGTCAATTGAGAGTTCATCCGTGTTCTATCCTCTAAATACTGAGCGTCAAGTGAGAAAGTTTATCCGTGTTCTATCATCTAAATACTGAGCGTCAAGTGAGAAAGTTTATCCGTGTTCTATCCTCTAAATAGTGAGCGTCAAGTGAGACAGTTCATCCGTGTTCTATCCTCTAAATACTGAGCGTCAAGTGAGAAAGTTCATCCGTGTTCTATACTCTAAATAGTGAGCGTCAAGCGAGACAGTTCATCTGTGTTCTATCCTCTAAATACTGAGTGTTAAGCGAGAAAGTTTATCCGTGTTCTATCCTCTAAATACTGAGCGTCAAGTGAGAGTTCATCCGTGTTCTATCCTCTAAATACTGAGCGTCAAGTGAGAAAGTTTATCCGTGTTCTATCATCTAAATACTGAGCGTCAAGTGAGAAAGTTTATCCGTGTTCTATCCTCTAAATAGTGAGCGTCAAGTGAGAAAGTTTATCCGTGTTCTATCCTCTAAATAGTGAGCGTCAAGTGAGACAGTTCATCCGTGTTCTATCCTCTAAATACTGAGCGTCAAGTGAGAAAGTTCATCCGTGTTCTATACTCTAAATAGTGAGCGTCAAGCGAGACAGTTCATCTGTGTTCTATCCTCTAAATACTGAGTGTTAAGCGAGAAAGTTTATCCGTGTTCTATCCTCTAAATACTGAGCGTCAAGTGAGAGTTCATCCGTGTTCTATCCTCTAAATACTGAGCGTCAAGTGAGAAAGTTTATCCGTGTTCTATCATCTAAATACTGAGCGTCAAGTGAGAAAGTTTATCCGTGTTCTATCCTCTAAATAGTGAGCGTCAAGTGAGACAGTTCATCCGTGTTCTATCCTCTAAATACTGAGCGTCAAGTGAGAAAGTTCATCCGTGTTCTATACTCTAAATAGTGAGCGTCAAGCGAGACAGTTCATCTGTGTTCTATCCTCTAAATACTGAGCGTCAAGTGAGAAAGTTTATCCGTGTTCTATCATCTAAATACTGAGCGTCAAGTTAGAAAGTTTATCCGTGTTCTATCCTCTAAATAGTGAGCGTCAAGTGAGACAGTTCATCCGTGTTCTATCCTCTAAATACTGAGCGTCAAGTGAGAAAGTTCATCCGTGTTCTATCCTCTAAATACTGAGTGTCAAGTGAGAAAGTTTATCCGTGTTCTATCCTCTAAATACTGAGCGTCAAGTGAGAAAGTTTATCCGTGTTCTATCCTCTAAATAGTGAGCGTCAAGTGAGACAGTTCATCCGTGTTCTATCCTCTAAATACTGAGCGTCAAGTGAGAAAGTTCATCCGTGTTCTATACTCTAAATAGTGAGCGTCAAGCGAGACAGTTCATCTGTGTTCTATCCTCTAAATACTGAGCGTCAAGTGAGAAAGTTTATCCGTGTTCTATCATCTAAATACTGAGCGTCAAGTTAGAAAGTTTATCCGTGTTCTATCATCTAAATACTGAGCGTCAAGCAAGAAAGCAACACCTCCCATTTTGATAGTCTTTGATATGACTCGCCCAGGGTCATAATTGAATGTCTGACCTCCCAGACTCAGAGTGCACGCTCCAACCACAATTGCACTGAGTCGAGTAACTGCTTTTTAGGCCATTCTGGAGTGTTTGAGCTGTTGAAAAGCAGTTCATTCCAGCAAGTGCCAAGATAATCCTCACGAGGGATTATAAGTTGTAACCGATGAATGACTTCAGAGGTCTTTCAATGAGCTGTCTGTTTGATGGCACCTTGTCAGTGCCTTCGACACTGTGATGAACATTATATTGGGAAGCAATGCCCGTCTGTGTCCTCCCACCTTGAACCTGAACCATGCAATCTTGTGTTGAATGTTTCCTCGCCAACTTGCCATCGCTGAGTTCAGGTAATGATGCAGTCCTTGAAACGCTACATGTTGCACGTTTTCCTGATTGGGTTTCTTTCCTCTATAGCCATGGTTTGCACACGCATGATTCGGGAATTTCTGAACGGTGAATCCATCGTTCACTTCGCAGTTTGAACATTGGTGCACACTGCCCAGTCATTTGTAAGAAGTGTAATGTGGAACTGCGACAGAGGGCCCATCTGTGCACGATTGGTTTTAGTCTCAACGTTTCTCGAATTGTCTTGATAGCCCCAAAGCTCTGTCAAGAGTATGGGCTTCCATCATCACTACCTCGCGCACGTAGCGCAAAGCGCGGGGGACAGCAATTGGTTCACTCTGTCTGCGTGTCTGCCAGTCCGTCGATGAAGGAGGAACTACTTCATTTTTTTTTCAGTTGAATTTCACATTTTGAAAACTGTGAACGTGAATCGGCTTGATTGCGTTTCCGAGGACCTGCAGTTCAGCGGTACTTTGGCTCTGAATTTGGCAAAATTGGACGGCGTCTCTTCCCACGCGCACATGCATGCAGCAGGGTAGGTCTCGACCAATCAAATTTTCCGCTCGCGCTCAGGGTGGGGGAACATAGAGATTCAGACAAAATGGCACCACCCAGTGATGCAACGCCTCAGCTAACTTCGTCCAAATAAAAAACGAGGGAGGTAACCCTTCCCATAATCCTTTTTCTCAAGACTGCGTAGGGTAAGATGTTCTGTGAGCTCTCTCGTTATTATATGCAGGAGGTGCCTGAATAAAAGCCAAACCATAAATCAGAATATGAAAGACAAGTTCGGGAGTAACCGATGACAAGAATTGGGCAGTTCACAGTTTTTGTACATCTCTCCATCATGTATCATCTCCCACCATGGATGCAGGCTTTCTCTGCTGCAGCATGTCGTGGCCACCTGTACGTGATTGGCTCTTATGAGGATGATGTGGGGGAGGATGGAAGGGTCGTCTCCACTGTGATCCTGAGCTACGACCCTGACGTTGACATTTGGACAACGCTTGACTGCGATGATGGGAAGCCGGAATGGGATTACGTGCCGATCACCGTGGCATTAAATGGCCTGATTTATCTCATCAGGTCTGTTTTCACTGCTTGAAAGTGGCTCTCAAGTCATTGCGTATGCTTGTTTTCGATGGTAATACCAGCAATGCTTATGATATCCTTCACAACGCAAGGTTTTTTTGGGACTTGAGCTTCGTGATTCGCCGATGTCATAGAACGCCCTCTGTGTGCATCCATTTGCTTTCAATCTTCGGGGCAGATCCAGTATTTTTGAATGGTCTGGGGTGTGGCGGTGGTGGATGGGGAGAGTGGGCATTCGTAAACACAGATTGTTTGTTTGCGTGCAGAGATCGTGGGGTCGGCCTTCCTCACTCAAAATATGTCTTCTTTTATCTTTTCCCCACACTAAATCTTTTCCTCTCCACTGAATATTTTACCCTTATGCCGTACTTGGTCCAGCCAATTATGTTAGATCGAAACAGGTGAGTGACGTAAAGTTGTAACTTGTCATTCTATTCACAACCAACGTTGTGCAAACTTTTAGTGGATCAACCCTCCATGCATCCAGCTTGGCACGGCACATTGATTTGGCAGCTCGAATTCCTCGCCTGGATATCGCACCTGTCGTTGCCAATCCTAGCTTGTACACATGCCAGGCTGGCTTGGAGAAAATACACATCTCCACCCCGCACTCTAAATGTCAGACGTTATGCACAACAGCATTCCATCGCCTTTGCATTCTTCCAGAACGTTGTGTGCAAATGTTCATTCGCAAAGAGCTGACGATTAAAATTCAATATTGTTAGGCCCGCGTATCCTGCCGTGCATCACGCCAGATCACAATAACATGCTTGCTTTGTTTTTACATCCTCGCTTTTATTTATGTCGTCATCATCCCAGACGTACTTTCAAAACATTGGCCTGTGCTTGCATCCATGCTTTCTTTTCGATTGCCAGCGTGATACCGTTTGCCAAATTTCCCTGTAAATTGTATGCAGTACAAGTCCTACGATGCCCTTCGCAGGGAGTTATTTGAAGCTGGTGTTGGGTTTACACCATTGATGTATCCATAAGGTCACACTGTGGTTGACCAGGCCATGTGTGGGAATCACATGTTCTGGTGTTTCTGAGCTGGGTTATGTTTACAGACACCAAATTCCTGCTCCTGGTATTGCTGCCAAAAATCCCTTGTTTATCGCTGGCGGAGCAGACCTGGGGACTATGCCGGACATATGTTGACACCATCTACATAGTGAGCCAACCTTTACCAGATTATAATGCGCGACAGAAGAGGAAAAATTGCATTGCAGTTCGCCACTAATTGAAGTATAATTATCACTCTTTTGGAAATGAAACATTTTCAGGATTAAATCGTATTTCAAGTTTGCAAAAAAGACTCGACGTAGTTGGGAAGATGCTGATACTAAATTGAAGGCATCACTGTAGTATATAGCTGCCCAAAAAGGGAAGGCTGAAGACAGAGGTTTGGACCAGCATGGATCTTCATCTGGGATTTGTGCATCGTGTGTCCCCCCAAGTGGGGAGGGACGGGGATGGTGGCATCATGCGAGTGCAAAATGCAGATGGTGAGGCTCAACTTTATTTTCACCATCACTTAAAAAAATTATAAACATCTCACCATCTGCATTTTGCAGTCATGTGATGCTCCTTCTACCCTCCCCACATGGAGCGTACATAACAGCTGGCGTACGATACTACCATGTGGATTAAAGACTGCTCAATTATTGAAACGTCACACCTGAGCCACGCCAATTGAGCAGCTATAGTTGATGTTGTTTTCACATTCAAACATAACCACATTATAGTATAATTTTGTTTCCGTTATTGTTCTGAAAATAGATTAATTGAAGCGCTGCCAAATTAAAAGTCGAGATTCATGCCAGTGGGAAACGTTGTAAACTAGAACGGGCACTCAGTAGAGCACATACCTCCGTCAGGCTGAACAGTTTACGCTTTGTATCCCACCGATAGGCCAGATCTGGATCCGGACCTTACCCCAAATTTAAATGGCTTGTTCTTGTCACCGAACCAATTCATCCACCAAGTTTGGTCCATCACCTTTTTGAGATATCGTGCCATTCGTACATTGTTTTTGGCCCTATCTCGCAGTGGTGAAGAATTGGTTAAAAAATAAGATCCGGATCTTCACCAAAATCTAATCAATTCATCCTTGTCACACATCCAACTTGCCCACCAAATTTATTCTGAATCCGTCCACAACTTTTTGAGATATCCTGCACACAAACACACAAGCAGACAGGCAGGGGTGAAAACATTACCTCTGTCCATCGCAGATGGCGGAGGTAATAGCAGAATGCATTTGGCAAAACTTGCAGTTGGAAAAATTCTTTTCTTGGATTGGACTTTGTTTCCCAAAAGTTTAGCATGTTACCGCCAATGTCATTTGCTTTCACTTCTTTCACATGCAGTCCGAGGCTGCAGGGGAGCACGATTGGCTGATGGCGTGGCTGTGTCGCTGATGCAATGCCCTCTGTAGATTCGGCCAGGAATTTGGAATTTGTTCAGGGTGCCCGTGATTGCTCGCCTACTCTGCACGAAGGACACCGTGGGGGGTCTTAAACGTCCATGGACTAATGCTTGCAGACACCTCTATGCCATCCTTTCACTTTCACCGAGTCATTTGCATTGTTAAATACTTCAAAGTACGACCAGTGATGTTGTTGTCCTCATCTTCCTGCAGCCATTCTTTGGCAGTTTTTGCTCTGGACCCGGCGAAGAGAATTTGGCATGATGTTCCACCCATGAAACAGGTACTGTGAGCAATTAATCACCGTTATGCTCATGACCCAAATGGTTGGGTTGGGGTGTTCACATAGAGCATGCCATGAAATTACATCAACGTGACGTTGTGTTAAGGCAGTACTGTCGTTAGAAATGACAAAATCAAGTGTTGCTGAAATGTTATGGTTAATATGGGGGAGAGGAAATTGTATGTCCAACAGAGAAGTAAAAACAAACATCAATGCTGAGTTTTGTTGGTGGAGGATCACCTTTCGTTATTGTTTGGGGAAGCGTTTTGATTTTTTCCCTCATAACGTTTTGTGGGTCGAACCAACATGTAGCACCATCAAGCTATTTTGTGGCATTTCTCTGCATGGCCTTCAGATCCATGTGGGAGCGAGTGTGACGCCCCTTGGCGGTCAACTCCTCGTCTCTGGTGGATACAACTCGTCGTTGGAACTCTCCACCGAAGTTGAAGCCTATGACGCAGCCACAAACGTTTGGAGCACGGTGGCTCATCTACCACATCCGAGCTTGTGGCACAATGCCGTTTCCATCTTCCGTCAATTTGTGCCACCTTCTCACGGGCAGTTTCGTGATTCCCACCCTGCACGGACCCACGCTCGGCGAAATCAAGCTGTCGAGGATTAGCGACGGTGTTGCTTTGCACACGAACTCGCCCGCGTACCACCGAACTCATGGCCAGAAGTTCCGAGCACTGGGATCTACTTGGAACAGCAGAGCTTTAAGGCTATGCACAAACAGTTGATGTATCTCTGGCAGCTTTGTCTGGCGTCATGAGAATTTCCTGAACTGCACAGGAAACTTTAGACGACGTCACAATGTCATGACGCAAAGTGTTTGGCCACCAGCACATTTAAGTATCCAATCACTGGCTCGTCATTGCATTTCTGTAGCACTACGCTTAAATAATGACTATATATATATATATATTGTTGCTGTGGAATTTTTACCCAATTATCAGAGGTTCTTCTACATTTTTTTTTTTGTATTTGAAGGTAGATGCAGTAGAATCAGATGCCTGCCGGACAGGACCTTGCCCTTTGTGCGTGCTCTAGTCTGGAAGGAGCTTTGTGTTGCTTAACGTGATGCACGTGGTAAGATGTGCATCAGAGTTGTCATCTTGAAATTGAGGCGTTGACAGCATGATGCCGAGATCATTATTACTATTATTCTGCAATGTATGTGCTTTGCAAATGACAAGCCCTTAAAAAAATATATATATATATACAGTATATATATTTGTTCGTGTCGCTGACAATGGAGTCCTTGTCAAAAAATATGCAAGTATATTGTATTTATATGAGAACGGAGTATTTTATATTATTGCTCGTGATGAGGTTTCCGTTAAACGTTTACTTCAGTGCTTGGAAAGGTATAGATCCATCCAATAATTAATTAATGGTATTCTTTTATCCGAACGATTACCGATTCACGTGACCCATCCATATTTATTTAATGTAAACAAGAGAGCCTTGAGATTTTTTTTTTCATGTCTACTATTAAAAAACAAACAAACAAACAAAAAAAAAATGCAGGCATACAGAACAAACTGGTCCAAGGTTCATTTTAGCAGTTTGTCATTTTCGTTCATAATTTAATTACACATCTCATCGTTTCCTTTAAAAGGGCTGGCAGGATGGCCTAGAGGTACGCACAACTCGCCTCAAAGCTGTCGAGCCTAGGTATGAATGCCGACCCAGGTATAAACTGTCATCCCGGTGTTTCACAGGTAGGGTGATTCATCAGTGCGTGTGCCGTCCTCGGATGGATGTTAGACTGGGTGTTCCGTCTGCCGGAATTAGTTGGTGGACGTTAAAGATCCAACGGTTTCCTTCGCGAAGAGAAGGCGAGCAATTGCAGGCACCATGAACCCATTATAAATTCCTGCTCTAACTAGTCGAACATCAGGCCTGGCCAGCCAGTTTCGTGAAAGACCCGGGCCAAGATTCCCCAAGCCAACCCCTCAAGAATTTGGGAATAATTGTGGCTGTGAAAGAAGAGGAAGAAGAATGTTACCTTAAAAAAAAAAGGTAAGTTGGCCAATGTTTGGAGAAGTGCTTAAAGTTGACAAGGGCTGAGGAAGAGAGCATTGTAATGTTGGTACAATGTGGAAAAGTTTAATAATTTACTTTGGGATTGTATACAGTGGCATCGACAATGAAAACTGAACAAGACGTGTGAGCCGGGCATTAATAAACATGTTAAAGTGTGAAATTTATCTTATTCAAGTGAATGAGTTTTGATACAAATCGGCTAAGGAAATATTAAACTTATTTATCTCGTAAACAGCGGTAAAACGCAAGAGGTAGCTTTCTCACGATACAAATTGTATGGTATGGTGGCTCCAGGTGGATGCTTTGTTGGCTCAAGTCAAACTCTTGTGGAAGCTCAATAATAATAATAAAAAAAAACAATTGGTCACATGAACAGATTTGCGGTGGGAGAACGCATGGTTCATGACACCTTGGATCGCTGATCAATCGGCACTTTGGCTTTTTCTTTGTTGTGGTGACCCTCGTCCAATATCCTTTGGAAGGAACTCCCCTCTTCCCATTTTCATTTGCTCTAAATATGTCACTTTGACACTTAATAGTTTTTGTAATGTCTTTCAAAAGTAACCTTGATTTTTTTTTTTTCCAAATATTTCGGTGACCAATGATGATATACATAATATAAACTAGAACGGCACTCGGTGGAGTGTTTTCCTCCGCCACGCTGAGCAGTTTACGTGTTGTCGGCCAACGATGGGCCGGATCCGGATCTTCACCGAAATCAAATCATTTCGTCCTCGCACCCCAACCTGTCCACCAAGTTGCGTCGAAATCCATTCGTAAACTGAGATATCCTGCTCAGACAGACAGACAGACAAACAGGGGTGAAAACAACCGCTGCCGTCCACCTTTGACAAATGGAGATTTTCCTTACTTGTGCTCCAGGATTGAAACTCCAATTTATTGGAACTTAATGTGACGAGTTTGTACGACGCGACAGCCATATAATGCAGGTGCAAAGTGTCGTGTGTATGTGGCTTTAACCAAGCACACCATTTCTGAAGCTTGTACAAGATCAGCGTACTTATGACATGCCAAACAACCCATATTATATAAAAACGATGAGAATGGATTACTTGGCTGCCCTTCCATGCACAGCGAAACGAAAGCAGAATACTAATACAGTGTGAGGAAGGATACACCGAATGTAACCCACAGCATGAAAATCAAGTCAATGGAATGGTCTCAGTACAAAATACAAAAACCATTGTTTTGAGCAAGTGTGTAGTTAAACATTGTAATCCTCTTGTGAACGTGGTCATTCGTGAGATCCGAGAATGGAAATACTGATTGATCTCGTCTTTCTACCATCCAAGAGCTTATGGCCGAGGGGGGGGTCTTTTTGTGCTGCAATGATGCATCCGACGACTGCTCACAATCAGAAGCAAGCCGCCTGTCCTGTTCAACAAAGTACTAGTCCGACTTCTGAAGGCTCGTGTCAATCTGCGTCGGCGGACAGGCAGAACAATGGAGGAGTCATTCCGCCTCCCGCATCCCATTCCAATCCTCACCCTGCCCCAACGAAGGGGTAACGCCCAAAAGGTCGGCTCACTTTGATCAATGTTCTGCCGATTCCATCCTATCGGTCGAACCGTCTTGTGGTTGAGAGGATCTGTATTTGCACCTTATTGGGTTAGGGAGTGACATTATCCACCTCAAAACACCAAGGCAGCCAAACGAGGGTGGACAGAAGATGAGCGAGAGCAGGATTCATGAACTCGGACATATAATCTGGGCTCAGTCGAAGCAGATTCACGGCTGGCCAGAACATTCTTCACCTCCTCAGGGAAAATAAGTTACTGGCCAGCGCCAGCAGTAAATCCTGCCAACAAAGACTTTCCAAATATGTCGACTGTTGATCTTTAATTTTAAATAACCTTTAATCTCCAGTCGCATGCAATAATCACACTGGCGCTCACCAGATGTACACCGGACGTAACAAAGTGGACACTTTCCTGTGTTCCGCACCCGCTCTCGACTCGTGGTGAGAGGGGGCTGATCAAGTTAATGGCAATTCACGCCGCAACTTAAAAATATTACTTGAGGAATTTTCAAGTCATTTCACCATGCATTGCCAGCTGAATTTATCATTTATAAAGAGAGCAAATTTCAAATACGCTTCTTTAAAAAAAACAAAAAAAAACAACAACATTTGAGAAAGTGAAAAACAGGACAAACTTGGAACAAGAAACACAACTGCCTTATGTAGAAAGACTGGAGTTCACCAGATGTGAGACTCGCACTGAGTCATTTTCACAACACCCACCCCACCACCCAGCCGGCGATAGTTCATTCCACCGTACAATCTCCAGGTGTTGGCATCTGGATCGTAGACCTCAATCGTCTTCAAGTAAGTCGTGCCATCAAAACCTCCAACAGCCATGAGCTGAGAGTTCACGACAGCGAGACCGACGCCGCTGCGTCTGGAAATCATAGCAACCACCGCCGTCCACTGGCTGGTCCGTGGATTGTACCGCTCAGCTGACGACAGCTCGGTGGAGTCATCCCTACCACCCACTGCATAGAGGAGTTCCTGATAAACCGCACAGCCAAGATGCTTGCGTCGCGTCCCCATGGGCGGTACCGGCAACCAGCGATTCTCCTGTGGGGAGAACCTCTCGACAGTATTGAGGGGTGATGTGCCATCTGAACCCCCTACGGCATAGAGGAAACCCCCCAAAACGGCGACTGCAACACCGAGCCGGCGAGTCATCATCGAGGCGACGCGGCTCCACTTGTTCTCCTTGGGATCATACCTCTCAACGATGTTTAGACACGAGACGCCATCTTGTCCTCCAACGGCATAGAGCAAACCGTTCAACACAGCCACTCCAACACTGGTGCGACAGGTACTCGTTGGTGCAACAGCCCCTGTCCACTGGTTGGTTTTTGGGTCATATCTCTCCACAGAATTCAAGTATGATGAGCCGTCATGGCCACCAACAGCATAAAGGAGGTCGTCCAGCACAGCAACACCGACACCGCAGCGGCGCTTTGCCATGGACGCGACCATTCTCCAGTCGTGAGAACGAGGATCATAACGCTCGACGCTTGAAATGGCATCACCACTGCACCAGCCACCAACTGCAAAGAGCACCTCGCCACAGTGAACGGGTTTTCGGGGCCGGGTTCGTGGCCCCTGCATGAGCGGACGCTCCTGCGGCAGCAGCAGATAATTCTTGGCCTCATCAACAAGATCTCTGCAGACTTCGTCGCTCTTGATGAGGAGATCGCTTCCCACTGTACCCACAAGGAATTTGGGGGTGAGCAGCGGTAATCGCACGTGCTGAAGCACCTGTGGTAGAAGAATCCGGCGCTGTGGAAGGTCGTGCCTCAACCAGGCAAGCACAGCGGTGTATACCTGGAGATCACACAAAAAAAAAAAAAAATATATATATGTATTTTTTTTAAAACAGAAGAATGAGAGCACAATGTTCCACCAATCCAAACAAAACCTCTAAAATGCACACCAACTTGGAGGTATTTATACAGATTTGACTTAAAGTTAGGATGACCTCTCCTGACAATGGCGATCATTGACCACTGTCAAATTATACAAGGGGAAACGACTGTCAGCCACCAGCACCGAAAGCTCCTGTTCTTCAACAATGCCACTGAATCATTCGACTCCACCAAAGTTACAATGTATAGAGAGAGACATCATCCATCTGAAAAAAGTGAACCGCAAAATGCAATTTGTAAACAGCAGACAGTTTGAATGCTGCAGGAGTGCTCTGTTGATCATCAAAGTTGCAACGAAGAAAACCAAGTTTCACACATCAAGCTGATATAAAGCCCACAAGTTATATGCCCATATGTGGTGGTAAGCATGAATTGTCCTGCATAGTTATATTGATGAAACTAGAAGAGGCACTCGGTGGAGCGCATACCTCCGCCAGGCTGAACAGTTTACGTTTTGTACCCTATTAACAGGCAGGATCTGGATTCAGCCAGACCTTAACCAAAATCGAACCAACTCATCAAGCCTGCCGTTGGTTAAGTGGTGAGGGTGGTGGCTCGGGATCCGAGGGTACTGAGTTCGAGCCCTGTTACCCGCTGAATTAACACCAGGGGGTTGACTCAGCCTGTCATCCTTCCGAGGTCGGCGAAATGAGCACCAGTGTGTACTGGTAATAGGGGGCACTGCATCAGCGGCAGAACCACGCCCATAACAATGATGCAACCAACAGCCAAAACGGCAGTACACAATGGGAACCAACTCATCCACAAAGTTTAGTCATAATCCATCCATATTTTTCTGAGATACCATGCGGTATATCGTTTTTGGCCCAGTCTCTCAATGGTGAAGAATCACTTGTAAAAGTGCATGGCTCACAAAGTGGGTATGCTGTGTTGTGTTTGTGGGAAATTTCACATAAAACTATCATGAGGTACTTAGACAAACCATCAATGGTCAGAAATGAAAGTGGACATCTTGGGGAACCTGTAGAAACCGGCAATATCATACTCTCCATTTCCCTGTTTTATTAGAGGTGAATTAAAGCAACAGAATATGGGTATTGTAACCTTAGAAATGTTACTTTGATTGGTAAAAATTTTTATTTTACTGTACATTTCTTATGCGACAGTTATTTTGAGTGTGGTGACTCAGAATGTGAACTTTGGTGTCTCTTTTATGTTTTGATGATGTTCTGTCTCCCTATTTGGGTTTTCTGGCATCTACCCTATCTGATGAAATAATGGATTCGTACATAACGCTTCGTGCCCACTGCATCGAGAAAAATAAGGAGTGCAGTGTTGATAATGTTTCTTATGATTTTTATTCCAAATCTCCCTTAATTTCTTGGAAATATGACAGAGTCTAACGGCGGAAAAATATAGATCAAAATTGTGATCAGAAAAATAAAATACGGACCGAAAGTCATCTCGTCTTGATTTTCGTGTCAGTCTCATTATGTACCAATCATCATCTCTCGTCGGACGCAAATAACGCTAGCATTAGAAAACCTTGCCGTCTTGCAAACTTCCCCCATTGATGGATATAATAGGCACTTGCAAGCGTGTCAGCACATTTCCATTCGCCGTCGAGCGCAGCGTATGTCTTCGTGTCCGTGTCTTTGCGAGAGCCGTAACGTACAAATCCAGCGTGAGGACGCCGAGCCGAACGAGGTGACTCGCATTTGTCTGATGATTCTTCATTTCAACCGACGCTAGAAATTTTTTGGTGCTTCGTGAGGATCCGAGAGGTAAGAATTATGTTTTTCTTTTCACGTTTAAAGTGATTATTTTCAAAAGTTCGAAAGAAAGATTTGATTTTAACGTTATTTTTCGCTTACAAGTTTTGGCTTTCTTTGCTACTGAACTCGTCTTGTGTTTTCTTCGTAATTTATAACATCGGACTCTCAAAATGTGTTGTTTTTTTCTTCTTTTTCCTGTCACGTATTAAGCCTGTTTAAAAAGGAGTAAAAATTATCTGTTTCTTATCCCAAAATATAATATTTACGTTGTTTTTTTTTCATCCGATTCCGTACATAACGCTGACGCCAAGCTCGAAATTCGAACGTGTATTTAGTGTTGTATGTACAGTATTCAGTGGTAACTTTAAAACCGGACGTGCTGCAGGTGTAAAAATTTAGATTTCACGATTTGAATACATGCAGATTAGCATAATGGGTTGCATTTCATGTTTCCCTAAACGTTTTTTTTTTGCCCTTTGTGTAACAGTATGTGTACCCACTTTGTGAGCCATGCACAAAAGCTAAAAGAAACAAAATTCTTGCATCCGGATCCAGATCTTCACCAAAATTGAATCAATTCATCCTTGTCATATACCCAACCTGTCCACCAAGTTTAGTCCGAATCAGTCCCAAACTTTTCCAGATACCATGCTATATACAGTGCCCTCATAAAGTATTCACACTCTTCAACTTCTTTCACATTTTGTTGTGTTACAGCCTGAATCTAGAATGGATTAAATTTAATTCTTTTTTTGTCACCGATCGACACAAAATACCCCAGAATGACAAAGTGAAAACATGTTTTCAGAAATTTTTACAAATTAATTAAAAATGAAAACCTGAAATGTCTTGCATCAATAAGTATTCAACCCCCTGAGTGCTTACTTGGTAGAAACGGCTTTGGTAGAGATTGCAGCTTCGAGTCTTCTTGGGTATGTCTATCACCTTTGCACATCTGGATTTGGGAATTTTCTCCCATTATTCCTTGCAGATTTGCTCAAACTCTGTTAAGTTGGATGGGGAGTGTCGGTGAACATCAATCTTCAAGTCTTTCCACAGATTCTCAATGGGATTCAAGTCTGGGCTTTGGCTAGGTCATGAAAGGACCTTCACGTTCTTGTTCTGAAGCCATTCCAGTGTTGCTTTGGCTGTATGATCAAGGTCATTGTCCTGTTGGAATGTAAATCTTCGCCACATTCTGATGCCTTTTTCACTCTGAAGCAGGTTCTCCTCAAGGACTTGCTTGTATTTGGCTCCATTCATTGTTCCCTCTATCCTAACAAGTCTCCCAGTCCTTGCTGCTGAAAAGCATCCCCATCGCATGATGCTGCCACCACCAGGCTTCACGTTAGGGATGGTGTTAGGTGGGTGATCAGCTGTGGTCGGTTTCCGCCGGACATAGCGCTTTGCATTCAGACCAAAGAGTTCAATTTTCACCTCATCAGACCACAGAATATTTTATTCATGATCTCAGAAGCTTTCACATGCCTTATTGGAAACTCCAGATGTGCTGTCATGTGCATTTTTCTCAGGATTGGCTTCCATGCGGCCACTCTCCCATAAAGCCAAGATTTGTGAAGTGCTGCAGAGACTGTTGTCCTTCTGGCAGGTTCTCTCAACTCAGCCAAGGAACTCTGTAGTTCTGTCAGAATGGTCATTGGGTTCTTGGTCACCTCCCTGACCAAGGTCCTTCTTGCCCAGTTGCTCAATTTGGTCAGACGGCCAGCTCCAGGAAGAGTCTGGGTAGTTCCAACCAGCGTGAGGGCGCTGGAACAAAGATCACCCTCTGGGGACTTGCAATGCGACTGGCCAGTTGGATGTCACTCCGTGCACACTCAGAGGCAACAGAGCCTGCTTCAAGCATGAACACATCCGACTCAAAGTTTTTCGACAGCGTTACCCCTCCGAGTAAGTGGTGCAGTCGCTTTGCTGCACTGCACGGAGGCTACACGTAATAGCGGGGTACAAATTTATGTTTCGGTTCCTCCTGACGACTCGATCTTTGCCAATCCGGGTTCCTCACGACGGCTCAAACATTGGATTTGGTTTTCCATTAGATTTCCTTGCAACTAACTACAATGCAGGAGGAGCCTGTCAAGCCCATTCAAGCCTGCGATAAGATTGCCAACACACGGTTGTTTGTCCGTGATCTATCCTTTTTAAATGCTGAACGGCAAGCAAGCAAGGAAGCAACACGTACCATTTCAAAAATCTTCGGTGCGACTCGGCCAGGGTTTGAACCGCCACTACTCCATTACGTCACTGGGTCTGGTCAAGATCTCAAGAACCCTGGTTGTAAACTACAAGGGCTGAATTCACACAAGCAGTCTTCTAATGGTGTTTCAATTAGTACTTTTTTGTTTACAGGGTCGAATACTGTTGTTACGAATCTGGCAGCCATGAACACACAACAGACAGGTCCCCGTAGCTCAGTTATTTCGTTAAGTGGATGTGTATAGTTCGAATCCATCCCCTGTGTCTAATGGGTGATTAAATGTTCGTGCGCTGTGGAGTTATTTTGATAGTCAGGGTTTTCTGCTACATCTTCGCTTTCATAACAACACCATCGCTCCATCCCGACGCCATAACGCTTGTGGTGCGCGGAGTTCAAGAAGGACTTGGCATCTCTCTCGACCAATCAGAGAGATGCCAGCGAGTTTGCCATTGGTTGGCCAATGAGTGCCAACGCAGGACAATATTACTCCTCTTCCTGTTTGAGGGACGGTCCGCCGTGACACCCGCCACGCCCCCCCCCCCCCACTCAGCGGACTTGGCGCCCCTTTTGGCCAATCATAGGGGCAACGAACGGATTGCGTGCCAAAACCGTCCAGTAAGAGGGGGGCGGGTCACCAGAGGGAGTCCCTTCCCCCCTGGACGGGGAGTGAATAAATGTTCGGGTGATCTGACTGGAAGCAGTTGAAGTTGGAGTTTGTCTGCCAGATCGTCCCGGATCGCCTGGCCTTGCCTGTTGGCGCTCGCTGCCTTGTCCGCCCTCACGCTGGTTGGCGTCTGTCCTTCATCCTCCGTCCCTGGTACTCGGAGTGGCATCGTGGTTGCGGGTTCGAGTCCCACCGATCTAGAACGTCGAAGACCACACGAGGTGGACAGGTCCAAGATAGCTCTGGTCTCCAGCTCACCCTTTCCTTTTGCTGGAAGCCTTCAATAAAGACCCGACAGGGTCAATTTCTGGGTGTCTGTGAGTGTCCGTGTGCCCCATCTATAAGTAGAACTGTTAAGTGCTTTTTGTTGTGCATCATTTGCCTTGCTTATTCGGATAATTCTGCCCTTATGTGCTCCCCTCGTTCACCAATTATTGTTGTAAATAAATTCCCCTCTTGTTGAATGTCCCAGCTCGTCCTTGTCCTTTCTATCATTGGTTTGCTGCGCTGTGAACGGGAATTAGGAGGCCTCATTGTTGTTGTAATCGTGCAATTGGCCAGCAGCGTTCTTGTGCTCTCCGCCCGGGGTACGACTCGGATTGCGCAGATCCTGTCTAGGGTGAATTTCCCCGGTAGTTTGGACGACGTGGGTATTTAGGTAAATTGAAATTGGTAATTGACCCTATCCCACGTGGTTGACCTATTGGCGATCTTCGGTCCGATAAGGGACCCGTGACCTTTCAGATTTATCTGAAAGGTACGACCTAAATTTGGGTCATTCTACCTCAGTTCACCCAAGGGTTGTAACCCGACCCCCTCAGATTTGGCAATTGTTTTGCATGTATATTACATATGATAGTCTATGTTCACATACAAAATTTTAGCTATATCGGACTCGGGGTTGACGAGATATGACCTTGAGAACTTTTGACCTTTTCGACTAATGTCGCGTTTCCACCATAATTCAAATCCTCATATCTCAGCAACCCCTTGCCCTATCTCGATTATTTTGGTGTCGTTGGAAAGGTAATTGTCCATAGAATGCAAATCCAACATCGGTTTGTCCATCTAGTTAAGTTAGGGGTGGATTATTTGTTGACCTGGCATTTGACCTTGAAGACCTCGTGACCTTGACCTGGCCTTGCATGAAAATGAAAGTACATACTGTCTACTATAACATATCAAAAAACTGGAGGGGTAGTATTTTTTGTTCGAGATATTTTCGGCCAAAGGTCGTAAAAATGCAACCAAATCATGACGTCATAGACATGCCCAGGCTTGTCAGTTTACAGCCAATATTGTGCCCAGACTCATCCCAATCATAGTTGATGACACATGTTGGTTCCACTACAAGTTGTAACATGCTCCTTTGGTGACTTGCAACTTAGACGGGGGGGGGGGGGGGATTCTCTCAAAAAATTTCTGATATCAACTCCTAATGGTGGCTTTGGCGACACCTACGATTGGAGAGTTGATATCAGAAAATTTTCAAAAATGTATTATTTAGTGCTACTGGCATACGAGTGGATATCAGAAAATTTTCTGAGCGATGCCCCCCTCCCCCCCCCCCCCCGTCTAAGTTGCAAGTCACCAAAGGAGCATGTTACAACTTGTAGTGGAACCAACCTGTCATCAACTATGATTGGGATGAGTCTGGGCACAATATTGGCTGTAAACTGACAAGCCTGGGCATGTCTATGACGTCATGATTTGGTTGAATTTTTACGACCTTTGGCCGAAAATATCTCGAGAACAAAAAATACTACCCTCCAGTTTTTTGATATGTTATAGTAGACAGTATGAACTTTCATTTTCATGCAAGGCCAGGTCAAGGTCAAATGTCAGGTCAACAAATAATCCACCCCTAACTTAACTAGATCGACGAACCGATGCTGGATTTGCATTATATGGACAATTACCTTTCTAACGAGACCAAAATAATCGAGATAGGGCAAGGGGTTGCTGAGATATGAGGATTTGAATTTTGGTGGAAACGCGACATTAGTCGAAAAGGTCAAAAGTTCTCAAGGTCATATCTCATTAACCCCTAGTCCGATTTAGCTAAAATTTTGTATCTGAACATAGACTATCATATGTAACATGTATGCAAAAAATTAGCCAAATCTGAGGGGGTCGGGTTACAAATTAATTTTTTTCTGGGTGATTTGAGGTGGAATGACCCTGCAGCCACCCCTTCCTGGCTTAAAACTGGATGGATGGAGGTGATTACTGATACACCGGACTCAACTTCAGAAGTGACGTCACTTCCCAGAGCACTCTGGGTGCCGATGACACCATATTTGGTATGAAATGCACTCATTGGGGCAATCAAGTTGGAACGTCCTCTGTATTTATCCTCGAAATGCCGAGCATCAATGATGGAAGCAGTCGGGACCATTTAAATCTTCCTTGCTCTGGACAAGTCCAGCGTCGGAGAAGCTCAGAGTTGGACCCTCTAACCCTTCCTGACCTCAAGGCTAAATGAACCTTAACATCGTGAGACCATCATGGGTCACCAAAGCTCTATTTACCGAGACCAAGAGAAGTTTACAGGAACCGAGGGGGGACAAATAACAAATGGTCCTGAAGGACAGACACCTCCTCACCTTGACCTACGTCTCCTCGCCTTGACCTACGTTCACGCACCTTGACCTACGTTCACGCACCTTGACCTACGTCGTCTCACATTGACCTATGTCTCACCTTGACCTCAGTCTCCTCACCTTGACCTCAGTCTCCTCACCTTGACCTCAGTCTCCTCACCTTGACCTCAGTCTCCTCACCTTGACCTCAGTCTCCTCACCTTGACCTACGTCTCCTTGCCTTGACCTATGTCCACGCACCTTGACCTACGTCTCCTCACCTTGACCTACGTCTCCTCACCTTGACCTCCGTCTCCTCACCTTGACCTACGTCTCCTTGCCTTGACCTATGTCCACGCACCTTGACCTACGTCGTCTCACATTGACCTATGTCTCACCTTGACCTCCGTCTCCTCACCTTGACCTCCGTCTCCTCACATTGACCTATGTCTCACCTTGACCTCCGTCTCCTCACCTTGACCTACGTCGTCTCACATTGACCTATGTCTCACCTTGACCTCCGTCTCCTCACCTTGACCTCCGTCTCCTCACCTTGACCTCCGTCTCCTCACCTTGACCTCCGTCTCCTCACCTTGACCTCCGTCTCCTCACCTTGACCTACGTCTCCTCACCTTGACCTACGTCTCCTCACCTTGACCTACGTCTCCGCACCTTGACCTACGTCTCCGCACCTTGACCTACGTCTCCGCACCTTGACCTACGTCTCCGCACCTTGACCTACGTCTCCGCACCTTGACCTACGTCTCCGCACCTTGACCTCAGTCTCCGCACCTTGACCTCAGTCTCCGCACCTTGACCTCCGTCTCCTCACCTTGACCTCAGTCTCCTCACCTTGACCTCAGTCTCCTCACCTTGACCTCCGTCTCCTCACCTTGGCCTATGTCTCACCTTGACCTCCGTCTCCTCACCTTGACCTCCGTCTCCTCACCTTGACCTACGTCTCCTCACCTTGACCTACGTCTCCTCACCTTGACCTACGTCTCCTCACCTTGACCTACGTCTCCTCACCTTGACCTACGTCTCCTCACCTTGACCTACGTCTCCTCACCTTGACCTCCGTTCACGCACCTGTTCTTCGCTGCGCACGTTCAGCTCGTCGCTGGAGATGATCTCGGTGAGCTGGGCGGCTGGAAGCAGCAGGAACTCCTCGCTCTCCATCACCTCCTGGAAGTTGTGTTGCGTGAACCTGTCCGCGACCCGCAGCAGCTCCTGGCAGGCGTGCGTGTCCGCGAACGCCCTGATCCCCAGACAGTTGGACGGGTCCAGCTGCCTCTTGAGGAACTCGCAGCACGTCTCCTGGATCTCGGCGAGCTGGAGGAGGCAGGCGGCCGGCAGCAAGGCCTGCACGTTGCTCTCCTCCACGGTCACCTGGGCCGTGTACGCGAACTCGATCAGCAGCTCCATGGCCGTCTCGTCCACGTCTCGGATCTGGATGTCCGACTGTCGCGCCTCGGACAATTCTCCCGTGAACATGGCGTGGAAGTAGGGCGAGCATGCGGACAACACCACCCGGTGCGCGTAGATCTGTCGGCATCCCACCAGTAGGACCACGTCGCACAGCTCGCGGTGTCTGCGCAGAAGGTTCATCGCTTCGAGCGTCTGCCGAGGGTGTTTGTCCGACGTGTAGACGAGACGGGCCGGCTGCGAACAGGCCTGAGACGAAGCGTCGACTAGTGAGACGCTGCGAACGGCGTCGGGCGTTCGCAACATCGTGTCGGACGGATCCGTCGAGGCTTTTTATCCGTCGTCGGCCTCTCCGTGACTCCTCGTTTTCCTTTAAAACGATCTCCGTTTGCCCAGAAAGCCGTATCGGGAATTAAGAATCACACGTGGCGGACGAGTGGGATCTCGGACGGAGACTTTAACTTTTTTTTTTCTCTTCTTTCTCTCCAGAAACCAAGGTATGTTGCAAAGCTTAATATTAAATTAAATATTTTCCTTTACATTGACGTTACCGAGTGGAAAAGTTTTGCAACCGCGGAGAATGTCACGTGACTTGTGATACCCGATCGGCGTCACGGCCTCAGGGTTCAAGTGCAAACGTCGGGTCCAATAAAATAAATAAATATATATATATTGCATCGATAGAAAAATTTCACCTCAATTGCTATATTATTATTACTTGTTTTTGTCTTGTTTATATTTTCAATTGGTCAGCCGTTGCAGTTATTATTTTCGATCATTCAAGGAAACATCATTTTCGGCGGTGTATGCGCAAGCCAAGTTCGACGATCGATTCTTCTCAAGTTGTTTCGATGTTTTTCTTTTGGGGTTTTTTTTTAAACTGCAGATTTGTTCCTTCAGATGTAAGAATGCATGTTAAAAATATGGACTTGTTTGTTACGTGACGTTTTGAGGAAAGTACAGACGGAATTGTAAAAAAAAAAAAAAAAGTTTCCTCAGTGACGTCACGCTGACCCGTCGCGGGTGAGTTTAAACGGAGTTTGACGAACTAACAAAACTAACCGACGCATGAGGCCTTTCTTTGGATCATGTCAACGGTCATCGCTGTGTATATTATTATAAATCGACACTGTTCGAGAACAACAATGTTCGGAATCGTCAATTTCCCTTATCTCTGTTTTTATGTCTATATAATTAAATAATTACTCCGGACGTGGAAAAGCTTCGTGACAGTTACTTGGAAGACGAGATATTTTCAAAATCATTAACACCATAATTAAGCACAATTGGATATTTTCCGAACTTACTTACTTGAACGCCAGGCCTGGCCAGCCGGTTCGTGAAAGACTTTGGGCCAAAAACTTCCCCTCTGGCCAACGGTGGGAATAATTGGGAAGAACGTTGGAATAATTTTGGCTGCAAAAGAGAGAAGATAATGTTAATAATTACCTCCACCCCCGAAGGTGGGCGGAGCTTACGTTTTCACCCCTGTGTGTCTGTCTGTGTGTCTGTCTGTCTGTGAACAGGATATCTCAAAAAGTTGTGGACGGATTCGGACGAAACTTGGTGGACACGGGTGTGTGTCAAGGACGAATTGATTCGATTTTGGTGAAGATCTGAATCCGGATCTGGATATGAGAATTATTTAATTTTTAAAGTGACTCTTCACCGTTGAGAGATGGGACCAAAAACGATATAGTACTGGATAACATGATGTTTCAACAATGTATTGGGCAGAATATGTTCTTGTGGATCAGGCATTACGTGGCGGAGGTGTGCGCTCCGCCGCGTACCCTTCCAGTTAAACTTGGCTTCGTTCCTGTATGCTGGTTTGAGTGCCACAATTAACGGTTTGCGAGAAACAAGAAGAGGCTTGTAATGGGAGGTGTTGGTACGTGCGGACACAAACGATGACTCATCTCAGCTCGAAAACCACGATTGGTCGGGATTAAATACCGAGACGACTAAATCGGAACACAATTGGTTCCCAGCGATCGGTTGAAACCCGTAATGTTAGAACACCTGATATTTTCGGGTTTACTCTAGATGTACAATGCAAAAACAGCTTCATGAAAGAAAGTTTTTACCCCGAGCACATCAGCCCCCTCCATCAGTCGGTTCTTAATCACAGGTTCTACAAAACATCTAGGCACCTCAGTCATTCCGGGAAAAGGAGATAAGAAAGATTGATGGAGGAGTGAAGCAGGTGGGGTGTGCCGCCGACCTCGTGCTCACCTGTACGTGAGCCGGGCGGCTCACGTCGTGACGCACAAGGTATGTGGTGCGGGTGAGTGAGAGGTGCGGTGTATGCGGGTGAGTATATTGTGTGTCCTCAGAAGGACTGTTGTGGACTCTGTTGATATGCTGCAGAACTGGAGAGAGTCAATGAGGCATGTGCGGTGGAAGGTGCAAGAATGTAAGGTGTGTAAGGAGGGAATTTATCTCTGAGGAGAACCACTGTTGATCCTCTTAATACTGAGAATTTGTGATTGGATTAACGAAGTGAGCACACGAGGTAATGTCAGTGAGGAGGTGTTGACCACGCCTGGGAGCCCACGTTCATGTTGACCATGAACTCATTCCACTTGGTGCTCTCATCGCTCGTTCCGTGACATCCTTGGCACTCTTTCCGTGGTGTTCTCACAGCGCTCGTTCCGCTGTTCTCCATGCACGGCACTTGGCGTGGTTCACCTTAAACTCCCTGAGAACTGCTCAACCAAACCCCCCTGAACTCCTCATAACCCTTCAACCACTACTCTTTGAACTCTCAAATTCTTGAACTCTTGAACAATCACTCACAAAATCTCAGAAGCCAGGAACATAAAATGCCTGGCAGAGGCATTTTCTGGTCCTGGCTTCTGCCTTCTCCCACGTCTGCCTTCCGTGATCTAGGCACTTCGATTGGCTGGCGCTCTGTGATCCAGTCATTGTGACTGGCTGCAGGAACGCAGGGGGACAGCCCACTGGTAGTGGCATGGTGAGGACAGAGCAATGAGTCTGACGTTTACATGACTGAATTTGTTGCTCAGCAGAAGGCTGTTGGTGTTGGTGCATAACGATGAAGCGTTGCCGGATGGATTTGTGTTGTTCGTGGTGTGATTTGTGGAGTGAATGTTGTACGTGTGTTGAGTCTGTGAAGACTTTTTTGTAGAAGTGCCTGAATTGAAGTGTTTGAGAATAGGAATTGAATTTGGGAGTGAGGAAAAGAATGATGGGATAACTCCCACTACACTCACAACGCATCTCTCCCTTCCACTGTTACGAGAGGGAGTGGTGATTTAGCGAGACAAAATACTACAGATATAATGACACTAGGGCCCCCTTTTGTATTTGTCTTCCCTAGGTCTCCGAAAACTGTCACGATATACTAGCAGGGGTACCCGGCGTTGCCTGGTGCTGTCCTAATCGTACTGGTAGTTTGAAGAAATCAAATGTTGTTTTTTTTTCTATTTTTTTTGTGAGGGCCAAAAACAATTCCTTCCACTCACGAAGGAGTGAGGTCAGGGATTATTTAATATTACCTTTCACACAGCTACAAATGCTTAGGCACGACAGAGGGATTAAAATAAATAAATAAATGAAACTTGTGGTTTTTTTGTTGTTGTTGCCTAAAACACTCCCCGCCACCCACTGATGAACTTCTAAAAGTTTGATGAAGATCTGTTTTGCCATCTCTAAGAAAATGGTGACAGATATACAGACAGACAGACAGAAAAACCTCTCTTTTTTGTGTGGATGAAAGAGCTGAAGGATACCTGTTAGTATTCCCATCTGAAACCTGAGCTGATGGTGCAGGGAATCCAGGTTCAAATCCCATATACCATATGTTGGTCCATTGTCTATGGAGGAGTTGATTAGGACCATACTCTGTTATGTGTAGATCGTTGGTGCTGCCTAAGCAGTCTCCTTGGCTATTGGGCACAATCCTGGACGGGTCGCCGCTCCGACAGTATACCAGCAGGCTGGCACTCATTTCGTCGACCTCGGAACGATGACAGGCCGAGTTAACCCCACCTGGTATTAATTCAACAGCTGAGTGGGATTTGAACTCGGGACTCTCGGATCCAAAGCCCACCACCCTAACCATTAAGCTAACACCAGGCATATTGTCTATGAATGTCCTTGGAATTCATGTAAAAGTACTCTTATGTCTCCTAATGTCTTTGTGCTTAATACAAATTGTATTGGAGTTCCTCCATGAACCTGGGATGAATGTAAATAAATGAAATATATTTCTTCAACTTTTACCACACTTGGAGACGATACATTGAGACACACAAAAATTCGAACAGCCACTCACGCAACAACTCTGATGGCAACTCCAAATACAATCACACTAAGATAAGGAATTTTGGTGTCTGTCTCTGCATGTCATCCGGTCGTTACCTTGCCAATCTGAACCAAACGTGTTGCGGGGACTAAGGCTCATAATTACAAAGATTACAGTTACTTGGTTCCTCCCCTCTCGAACCCCTGTTCTTAGTGCCGCTCCTGGTG
Organism: Eptatretus burgeri; assembly: GCF_056783735.1. Classification (NCBI taxonomy): domain Eukaryota; kingdom Metazoa; phylum Chordata; class Myxini; order Myxiniformes; family Myxinidae; genus Eptatretus; species Eptatretus burgeri. Next base: position 88,596,605 of record NC_140970.1, on the reverse strand, counting down.
GTGGTGGAAGAGGGTATAGGATTACGAGCGACACTTCATGGGCCCTAAGTGTATCACGAGTAAAAAGCAGCCTTTGCTGAATTTTCGCACTCGCTTAGCCTATGTTGCTTTATACTCGATTGCCAAACATTGGGAGGAATTCCCAGATTTAATTGCCTTTTTCCGCCTTGGAAAAACGCCACGTTGAGGCGTATAGATAGCAGCTTGAGCTTTGTTACACGTTACAGTGGCGCTTTCTTAAGGCCGCGTCCAATAACAAAAGTAAAAACAACAACAGTGACAAACACAAGTGAACCACTTGCTCAACCCCTCTCTTCGCTTCACGTGCGTGGGGTCACAACAATGGTAATAGCGTCATAATAATTGGCAATTCTAATAACATGACCCTCCCCACTTCCCACCTTCACTCGCCACTCTCATATGGACCGAGTGTTTGAAGTACTAGAGATAGTAAAACTGAAATCTGAGGTTCGAGCTGCACTAACTGGTACTTATTTTTTATTTTTGCATTTACAGGTCCAAATGTTTCAGATGTTCCAATCGCTGATGTAATTGGAACGTTAAGTGGCTCCATGGTACATCAGCAGCATACGAAGAAGAGCCTTGCTGAGTTATGGCTCGTCCTTCTCTTTCTCCATCGCGTTCGGCGGAAACCGCAACACCAGAGGCAAGCGAAGTTCTGAACTTACGGCTGGCAGCGGTCGAGACTGAGGCAGAGAGCCTCGCGAGAGACTTGGCCGAGTTAGAATTTTGGCCCATAAACTCAGTACTTCGTCCGGTGAGCACCAGCCTTACGGAGTTGGGACCCGGTCTGGGGAAGGAATCGAGTTCCACGAGGCCTGTACGTGCGTGGCGGGCATTCGGCAGTGACGGACAGGGTCACTGGAACGAATATGAGGCATTGGTTGGCCGCGTTTGTCGTGCAGAGAGCGCTGTCCAGGACGTTAAGATGGCAGTATCAGTGCTGAAGGTGCAAAGGGAGCAGGAAGCAGTTATTACGAAAGGTGAGCAAAGCACCAATGCGCAGGTAGTGTTTCATGAAAGTTGAACGATGGACATGAACGTGAAGTTGATGAAGTTGTGTCTGATAAACCGTTTCATCGACGTGTCTTTATGGATGTTGATTAAGATTAATTTTTGCCAAGTACTCACTACTAATAGGAGGCAATACCTTGGCTATGAATCTGAACCACACAGCTTCCCTATCCATAGAAGGCCACGACCTTCTTTTGCAGTTGATTGTTTCAGCACAGCAGCACCTCTTTTGTGAGATTGCAGGATAGAGTAAAATGAATCATTTCTTTTTTGCCGTTGATAAAATCGACCAAAATATATTAAAAGAGCATCAATCTATTTTTGTAGATATCCTGTTAGTTCAAATGCTGAATTCCATTGCAGACATCTATTTTGCATACATTTATACGGCCTGTTGTTGCAGAGGGAGCGAACTCCTTGCATGATGATGTGTCGGAGCTGCGATCAAGTCTTGCAGAGCGCTCGCTGTGCCTTGCCGATTCCGAACGCACTCGAGATGAATTGTGGGACGAATGCAAGCGCCTCACGTCGGCCCTCGACGTTGCAACCGCTTCTAAGGTGCTCATTGTTGCTCAGTTTTTCAGATTGCAGCCTGAGCTATTGGGGTTGCTAAGTTGTGTTTTGCTTCATTTTTTTTTGCCAGGGTGAATTGGTTCATGTGGTAGACGAGCAGAGTAAGATGGTCAGACGGCTGGAGAAGCAAATTCAGCAGGTGAGATGAGAATGTCCAACCTTTTGCCTTGTAACTCTCCTCGATGAAATATCACTGTCGTTATATATCATTGCGAATTCGTGCCCGCCGGCATGCGATCGGCCACGTAGCTCGAATTGCGGCACGTCGCCCACCGGAAGGACAATTCTGTCGTGACCCTCTCGGAACAACGCCGGGAGCTATTCACGGGTGGGTCTTTCGACCTCACCACAATCGTGCCAATCGGCCACCCGCGTAGGATAGGGTTGTTCGCCAAACTCGACCTACCTAAATACCTACGCGGATGGTGAATCGGGCGATCGTACCTCGCCGCAGGTCAACTTCAGACACGAACCGCTTAAGCGGTTCGTTCCGTACTGCAGAGATAACCGAGCAGAGTTATCGCCGACCTCGACGGTTCAGATTAGTTACCGGGAACTTACACCCACTACCAATCTCTTACACGGTGCAGGATAGAGAGTCAATAAAAAGAAAGGAGACGAAGCAGAGCGAGAACAGTTCAACAAGCAAGCATTTTATTTACACACGCAGACACAAAGACGCATGTATTTACAGCAAAAGAATAATGCAACAAAAGCAAATGCAGAGTTAAAACCGAATAAGACCGACACACGGCAACACTTACGCAGTTCTACTTTACGGATGGCGCCACCACAAGCATTTACACAAAAAGCAAAGGAAAAAGCAAAGAAGTCGCGACTTCCCTTTTCATGGCTGGTGAGTCCCTCTCCCACGACCGTCAGTGTGGTCGCGCCTGGCCCTGACCTCTCTCGCGGCCGGCGAACCCTCTCCGGCACTCCTCGTCCGGACGCGCAGGTCCACCTCACAACCGGCGCTGCCGCGTCTCCCGTCCATGCCTTCGTTGACAAGCCGCGAGCGCAGGACCTCTTCCCCCGACAAGACAAGCAGCGCCAAGAAGAAGACGACGTCCAGCCCAGAAGCTCAAACAACCCGAAGAACACAGGAACTCTCGAAGACAAGGGGACAGGAAGCCTCGAAGACTCCTCACTAACTAACTCAAGGTCCGTGCTGTCCGCCTTTTGTAGCGCGGGGCTCCGCCCTTTGCTCCACCCCGTTTTCCGCCCCGCCTCCCTTCGAGCTTCTTGGAGAACGCTCTCGAAGGGGGGTGTGCCCTCTCGCTCTCCCTCTACCCCACCCCGTGTGGGGGCCGGGGGAGTCAGTTTTTGGCTCAGGGCCAGAGAATTATTCCCCCAAAAAGAGGCCCCCACCTTTTCTCACCTTTGACCCCCGGCTCGGATCGCACTTCCACCACACCGAGCGCTGAGAATTTAAACGGGAGAAACAGGCGGGAAAAACCCCCGAGCATCGTTGGTGGTTTTTGTTCTTCCGCGGAGTTCGTAACTGCGAGTGGCGAAGATGTGGTAGCGTAGTTGGTGGAGGTGGCGTGGTTGTTGCGTGGTTGGCGCTGTGGTAGGGATGGCGTGGTTGTTGAGATGCTGTTTGTTTGAAATAAAAGATAGAACAGAAAAATGGCAAACTCAAAGCGTCGCAGCCCGGATGATCACATAAATTCCCTCTATACAACGGGTGTGGGCTAACTAAACGAGATATCTCACCTGAGGACTCTTTATGGTGTAATGCGAATTTCCACAACCGCAACACTACCCCCTCCCCTTTTTACAGACTTGTCCCGAGTCGTCAAATTTTCGTGTGCCATCATGTGTAGTTCTCCCCTCGTACGTTTTACCTTCGGATCCCTGAGTGCGACATTCATGTTATTCGTGTTCCCAAAATAAATAACCTACGGGCTGAGTAACTAACTAAACAAACCCACTCATACGGACGACTTAAATAAAATTGCCGGCGCTAAGACAGACATGCCGGGGGCGCACTCATATTTACAGTACATCTTAACCTTAACTTACAAATTTTACACTAAACCATGGCCCAGGATCAATGGACTCTGCAGGGGGGAAAACAAAAGTCAACCGGTGCACGGGCCGCCACTGCAGGCCCGTGTTGTAGCTGCCAACAGGACAGTTCTTGCAGCTTGCAAACTGTTGCTTTCACGATGATCCCTGCGCGCATGGAAATGAACAGGGGGGGGGCAAATCAGAACAGAACGGGGGCTGGTGAACATGGGCAGTGGGCATGGCATGGCAAAGGTGGTTGCAGGCAAACAAAGCCGGCAGAACCAGGCCGCTGCAGGCAAACACAGCCGCGGACGATTCGACCGGCACAAGCCTTGCAGAAAACAGCTGCAGACGATCCGGCCGGTACAGGCCTCGCAGCAAAACAACAGCCGATGAAGTTGGCCGGCCTCTTGCTGTCCAGTGCAGGTCGGTGGAGGGAGTGCGGTGGTGCTGGCCACTCAGAAGGCGGGCTCGGACCTACCTACCTGTCTCCCTCCCAACCTATCGCCTTTGCCTGTCACTGTCCATACTCACTCCCTTAATTTGTAAAACCCAATTTAGCCCCAACTTATTTTTTTGTTTTTATTTTTATTTTTCACTTCCCATCTCCCCACTATAATTCGTCCCCAAACCCCCTTTACTGTCCTTGTTCGGCTAACCTATCATCTTCCTAGCCTACTCCCAACCCCTACGTTCCCTTCCTGGAGGGGAATAAGGGAGGGCTAGCGTCCTGCGTCGAGACCCAATGAAGCCTCAGGATGGCCTCCCCAGACTTCAGCGATCTTAACCCAAAGTGGGTCCAGCGGCCCACAATGAGAGCGAAGGGATGGATGGTGCGGAGGGGTACATCTCCTAATCTACCCTAACCAGTATCTCTTAAACTACCCCGGGGCTTTCAACAAGCACCTCTCACTTAATCTACTGGTTCTATCAACCCAGATTCCCGTCGCCTGTGTTGGTGTCCTCACAATTTCGGGCCTCGCCCCCCAATTTTCCTTCCATGCCCTCACACAGTCTCATGGCTGGGATGCGTGGCTCCCTTGGCAGGCACTACCCTCTGCCGATTCTCTAACAATGGCACCCCCAGGCACTACACTGCCTCCGAGCCTACCAGCTCCCTAAACACCGGGGAGTGCCCTCCATGGTGACTCCCCTGAAACGCTCACGTGGCAGGCTGGCGCCCCAGGCCCCTTCCCTGGGTGCCCGTGCCCAATGCACTGCCCACGCGGCTAATGGCGCCCCGAGCCCCCGCATCATGTGGGCGCACCCGTGCCCACTACGCTATCCCGGCCCCCCATGGGCCCTTGGCCTACCGCGGCCGACTAGCCCGGTGCCCGGGTACCCACTCAGTGCTACTCACCTTTCACAGCCACGCTCCCAGCCCGTCAACAGGGCTCCTGCACCCCTCCAAACGGGTTTCGAGCCTACTTTCCCACCAACAACAAAACGACTTCCATTTTTGTTAATTTGACTACCCCAGCTAACTCACTTTATTCTGACCCCGGGGTCCATTGGGCGGGAGTCACTCCTCCCTCCAATCACTCATCGCACCATGCATTCCACATTCGCTCCATACACACAGACCCGCTGGCCTCACTCACTCAACATGTTTCCATTCATTTGGCACTTCAACTCACACCGCTGAATCCTGCCATCCTGCTCACTACATCCCCTAACTACCTCGTGCTCCCACGTCGTCCCTTAAACTAGTAGCACGTTCCTTTTAACACTACGTAGCTAAGCTACGTCCCCTCTACACATCCACAGTCATCACTGTCTCTAATAATCCTCATAAATTTTCCCTCCTAAATCTGAACTGATTCCCTCTACCTAATCCATTCCACGGGCCCCATGAGGACTTACCCCTGCCCCATGAAGCCGGTCTAGCTAACACTAACCCTTCCCCCTAACTAGTTGTATCCTGTGCCCAGGCAGGGGGGTCTTCCACCCCATGCCCGGGAATCCTGTTCACCCGAAAGCGAGGCTTGCTTTTGTTCTCCATTTTTTTTCTAAAATGCGCAGCACCAGCGCGGCAACTCGCAACCTGCACACCAGCGCGGCACATCACAGCCGCGCACCTTTGGCGTGACGTCATGGCAGCTGTTCGCGTCCCTCGTCCCTCTTGGACGGCACCATCCGGCAGGGATTCACCCTCCTGCCGGATTCCAACCATACACGCAGCCATGACGTCACCCGGCGCATAAAAAAAAACACAAGCCTCGCGTCTCGAGGGGTTCCCCACGCGACTAATGTGCTCTGCCCGTTGGAGCTTAACACACACGCCTGCGTGGAGAACCCATCCGGTCCAAATCCGAAATCCTGCCTAACCTTTGTCCGTCGCGGGATCGGCAACATCCACCGCGGGCGTTTCCGGACCGGGGTTCACGCCCGCAAGCGAGCAGGTGGCGGCCTCGTGCGTACCACAGCACAGACCTCGCGCTCGCCGCTGGGTAAACCCGGCGCGGTCCCCGATGCAACTACGGCCGCAACCCGGCCCTTGTCTCTCATCTGTCGCCGTCGCCATTCCACCCATGCACACCTGCGTGTTACAACGCTCACTCACCACTCCATTACACTCACTCTTGGAGATGCGGCTGCGTGCTCCCGCATGCCGACCGTCATCTCCCTCACATACCGCTCTCTCACACACACGGTCTCCCTTGCACTCGGCCGTTCACTCACACATGCCCTTTCTGGCGTACACGTGGTTCCTTCCACTCGCGGTGCCCCTTTCACACACGGTGTGCTGGGAAGCACGCATCCTGGCACACTCACCACCACACCACTCACACACGGGTCGCTCCCTCACACGGGGGCGCACTCACACCTTTCACCACACACACCGGGACAACCACACTGGGGATTCGTGTCCCCACAAGGGTTCCCGGGGCCTCTATACCCCCCATGCTGCACGTGCACCCGTTCGCAACACTCGCCCCCTCGAATTCGCTTGACACGACCGAACCCACCTGGTCGTGATCAGCTTCAACGGAGAATCGCGTCTCCCTCCGTTCCCGAAGGAGGCCATCCAGCTGCTCGCACCGTGTCCCTAAATAGTCCGCCAGCTCCCCCTCATGGTCCTCCACTACCTCAATGTGTGTGTGCTCGTCCCCAATCCCGTCCTTATCGTGCAGTCTCTTCCCAATTTTTTCTGTTTCTTTCTGGCTCCTTTTTCCTTCCCATCTGAGTCGTTCTTCCTCTCTGAGCCCTATCAACTGTTCGTTCTCCCTCCGGAGCTCCTCAATCTCCGTTGACTCCAATCTTGCTCTCCGTTTTAGTTGTTCAATTTCAAACTCGTATAGTTTTTGTTTTCTCTCCCACTGTTTCTCCTGCTCTTCATTTTCCAATCTCATCGTTTCTTTCAATTGGCTCATTTCCTTCCTGTGTTTCATTCGCTGTTCTCGCATTACTCTTCCTTGTTTCTTCTCCTGTCCTTCCTTCTCCAGTTTCATGGTTTGCTTCATTTGGTTCATCTCCATTTTGTGTTTCATTCGCTGTTCTTTGTCTATCCCCTCGCACTCCAGCCTCACCTTTTCTTTCAATTGGTCAACCTCGGCTTCATGTTCTTTTTGTTTTCTACCCCATTGTTCCTCTCGTTCTTCCCTTTCCAATCTTGTTGTGTCCTTCAATCGTCTGATTTCTCCTTCCTGCTTCATTCCTTGCTCCTTCACTTTCTCCTCGTACTCCAACCTATTTTTTTTCCTTTTGTCGTTCAGTTTCAAATTCATAATCTTTCAGTTTTCTATTCCACTGTCTCTCTTGTTCCTCATTCTGCAATCTCGTGGTTTCCTTCAATTGACGGATTTCTTTCTCCTGTCTCATTCCTTGTTCTTTCAGTACTCTTTCTTGTTCCTCATTCCTTAATCTGGCCTTCGCTTCCAGCTGTTCGATCTGTACAGTGTGGTTCCTTAACGTTTCATTCTCTGCTGTCGTTCTTTCTTCCCTCAACATTCTCAACTCGTTTTGTAGTTTCTGTAACTCGGAAGCTTTTTTTTCTAATTCTTTTCTCATCTCCACACACTCCCACCTTGCTTTGGCTTCTAACTGTTCTTCCGTCTTGCCCTTGTGGTTTTCTACCCATCTTCCCAGTTCCTCTGTCTCCGTTTTTACCTCCCGTCCCAGCTTATCAACTCTCTTCGTCATGTCTTGAAGTCTTTTCTCACATTCCACCGTTACGACCTTCAATCCCTCCTTTGTCTCCTCCTGGCTTTCTTTTAATTTTTCAATTACCTTCTTTACCTCGTGTCTCGTCTTACACGTCTCCCGAATTATTTTCTCACCCGCCCCCACCGCGGGACTGACAGCCGTTGCACTCCCCCCCAACTCGTTCGCCCCAGCACATGGCGTCGCCATTTTTTCGCCCGCGGTCCACATTTCGCTGCTCACCAATGCCATCATGCCAGCTTGCAGGCCATGGCCTATTTGCTGCATCTCACCCCGCCGCATTTGCACATTATGTTCGCATTCATTGCCTTTGTGTTTGCATCCATTTGTTGCGCATTCGTATCCATCTTGCCTTGTATATTCGCATTCATTTTTGCCAGCATGGCGAATAGCTGGGCCATGTCAAGTGCACTCGACTGAGCCGATTCGGCGAGGATCGGGGGGTTTTGGTGGAGAGGGGGAGGGGAGGTGTCATACGCCGCGGCCGCAGCCGCGCCCATTTCGGGCTCTGGGTTCAGTTGGGGGGGGAAACTGTTCCTGCATCACAATGGGAATGTCCTGCATGGGGATTTCATCCTGGACCATGGATTCTACCAATTCTAACCATTTCTAATACCCCCGGCACCCGCTCGCCTTGAGACTCCATCTTATTTCTCGTAAGGGATTAATTTGGTACGCTCGTAATTTGGAGGGAATCGGGGGTCGCTCCACTCACCCCTGAACCGATTCCCGTGAATTTAGCTTGGAGACGGGAGAGTTTGGATCCCACTTCTAACACCAGTGTTGCGAATTCGCACCCGCCGGCGTGCGATCGGCCACGTAACTCGAATCGCGGCACGTCGCCCACCGGACGGACAATTCTGTCGTGACCCTCTCGGAACAACGCCGGGAGCTAGTCACGGGTGGGTCTTTCGACCTCACCACAATCGTGCCAATCGGCCACCCACATAGGATAGGGTTGTTCGCCAAACTCGACCGACCCAAGTACCTACGCGGATGGTTAATCGGGCGATCGTACCTCGCCGCAGGTCGACTTCGGACACGAACCGCTTAAGCGGTTCGTTCCGTACTGCAGAGAAAACTGAGCGGAGTTATCGCCGACCTCGACGGTTCAGATTAGTTACCGGGAACTTACACCCACTACGAATCTCTTACGCGATGCAGGATGGAGAGTCAATAAAAATAAAGTAGACGAAGCAGAGCGGGAACAGTTCAACAAGCAAGCATTTTGTTTACACACGCAGATACACAGACGCACGTATTTACAGCAAAAGAATAATGCAACAAAAGCAAATGCAGAGTTAAAACCGAATAAGACCGACACACGGCAACACTTATGCAGTTCTACTTTACGGACAGCGCCACCACAAGCATTTACACAAAAAGCAAAGGAAAAAGAAAAGAAAAGAAGTCGCGACTTCCCTTTTCGTGGCTGGTGAGTCCCTCTCCCATGACCGTCAGCGTGGTCGCGCCTGGCCCCGACCTCTCTCGCGGTCGGCGAACCCTCTCCGGCACTCCTCGTCCGGATGTGCAGGTCCACCTCACAACCGGCGCTGCCGCGTCTCCCGTCCGTGCCTTCGTTGACAGGCTGCTCGCCAAGCCGCAAGTGCAGGACCTCTTCCCCCGACAAGACAAGCAGCGCCAAGAAGAAGATGACGTCCATCCCAGAAGCTCAAACAACCCGAAGAACACAGGAACTCTTGAAGACAAGAGGACAGGAAGCCTCGAAGACTCCTCACTAACTAACTCAAGGTCCGTGCTGTCCGCTTTTGTCGTGCGGGGTTCCGCCCTTCGCTCCGCCCCGTTTTCGGCCCCGCATCCCTTCGAGCTTCTTGGAGAAGCCTCTCGAAGGGGGCATGCCCTCTCGCTCTCCCTCCACCCTGCCCCGTACGGGGGCCGGGGGAGTGAGTTTTTGGCTCAGGGCTGGAGAATTATTCCCCCAAAAAGAGGCCCCCACCTTTTCTCACATTTGACCCCCGGCTCGGATTGCACTTCCACCACACCGAGCGCGGAGAATTTAAACGAGAGAAACAGGCGGGAAAAACCCCCGAGCATCGTTGGTGGTTTTTGTTCTTCCGCGGAGCTCGTAACCGCACGGGGCCTATTGAATGGCGAGTGGCGACGATGTGGTAGCGTAGATGGTGGAGGTGGCATGGTTGTAGTGTGGTTGATGCTGTGGTGGGGTTGGCATGGTTGTTGAGATGCTGTTTGTTTGAAATAAAAGATAGAACAGAAAATGGCTAACTGAAAGCGTCGCAGCTCGGATGGATCACATAAATTCCCTCTATACAACGGGTTTGGGCTAACTACACATGGACCTATCGAGATATCTCACCTGAGGACTCTTTATGGTGTAATGCGAATTTCCACAACCGTAACAATATCTATACAGTCATGCGCCACTTTACGACGGGGTTACGTTCTGAGAAACGCGTCGTTAAGCGACGTCGTCGTTGTGCGAACATCATTTTTTTGTTTTTGTTTTCGTTTTCGAACATCGTACTTACACAAACCTAGACACCTAGGCTATATGGTGTAGCCTATTGCTCCTCGGATACAAACCTGTACAGCATGTTACTGTACTGAATACTGTCGGCAATTGCAACACACATCAAAGAGACTGAAGTCACGTAAGTTTTACCTTTGTGCTGTTCATGACGGCCATCGGTGTTGTTAGCAGGAGCTCACAATCTCCTCTCGCATCGATTATAGAAAGATGAATAAATAGCGTTTGGATTTTATAAATACGTAATCATTGCATCGATGTTATAATTTACAAATGAAGAAACGAGCACCTGTCAATTGTGATGTATATATAATATTTTCAGAACAGTGCGATTGTTTTAACAACATTAAAAGCTTCACTAAAAACAATTTTTTTTTTTTTTTTGGCAAGGATCTTATTTTACGTGCAGTTAATTTGAAGCACCAGAAACAACCGCTCCCTATGGGAGTGGCCTTAGTAGAGGGGGTGGGGGAGGGAGGATCGATGGATGGAGGGAGGATGGCGGATGATGGGAGGAGGAGGAGGAGATTGGGACCACACTCTGTGCAGAGCGTTGGTGCTGCCTTCGCAGTCTCCTTGGTTATTGGACACAATCCTGGACGGGTCGCCACTCCGACACAGTATACCAGCAAGTGGCACTCATTTTGCCGACCTCGGAAGGATGACAGGCCGAGTTAACCCCATCTGGTATTAGTTCAACAGCTGAGCGGGATTTGAACTCACAACCCAAGGATCCAAAGCTCACCACCCTAACCATTAAGCCAACACCAGGCATGGTTGGGAAGTTGCACAAATATAATGCCGTGGCTAGGAATCCCCCCCCCCTCTCCCTCCCATCTCCAGCAGGGGTCAGTAAACCACTTGCACTGGGCCACATGGACAAGCGAAAATGGTACATCGTCTCCCCAACCTCGTGGGGGAGGGCGATTATTTTATGCCCATGACCTGACCATGGGCACCCCAACCACATATGTAAAATTTGGTGAAGATTGTTGGCACTGCTGGTTTTGTTTCTACAATGGTAAGACGTACATGCAGTGCAGATAGTTGCCTCATTTTATGTGGAAGGATATCTATTGTTGACATCAAAAGTTTCCGAAATAAATTGTTGATGACATGCAGCTGAAGGATGAACCGTCACGAGGGTCAGGTCGGCGATTTGCTGTTAATGAATCTCACGGTGTCCTGTTAGAATGTGTCCATGAAATGAAAAGAGCCGTGGGGGCTGAGAGAGCGTGGGTGGGTCATACTGAGAGTGAGCCACTGGTGAACACCGTTTCAACATCTTTGCGCTCTTCAAGACTATCAGATTTTAATTTCATGAATAATGATGACGATGGAGGTTTATTATTATTGAGTCCCCCGGACTCTGTATAGAATTGATTGATGAACTCTGTGGACAGTAGCGTGAAAACGGGAAAGCGGGGGGGGGGGGGGGGGAACACCTCAATGGATAGGTCATGAGCTGTAGTTGTGAACCTTGACACTGGTTTTTTGACAGACACGAAGATGCGAGGAAAAAATGGTATTTTTAATCGCGCTAATATATTATATTGTGAGACGCCAACCATGATGACGCTGCTAAACATCTACTCGCCTCGCGGCAGCACCTACCGCTGTGTATCTATTCATGGCGCCACCTGGTGGTCCTAGGGGACTCATATGTTCAAAAGAACATTCCCTTATATTTATTATTATTAATGTTATTATTTATAAAGAAGCCTTCGTTATCCATTGGCAGATTTTGGAGCTGCACGTGTCATCTGACGCCGTACGCGAAGAGCTTGCCGTGGCGCAGAATGGATTATCTGAAGAAAAGGGTCATGTGACTGAACTGCAGAAAAGGGTGGAAGGTCTCATCACTGACGATGGTATACGGTACCTTGTTTGGGCCTAATGGAGTCTAACGGGGGTCAATGGTAAAGGCAGTAGGACATCACGCACTGTTTGGTTCTCATCTGACATGGGTTTGTGCTTCGAAAGTCAATTGCTCTCAGATGGGTATCTGTATTGATTTGTTTGCTTCTGCAAGATGGACAGCTGCTCCTTTTTTTTTTTTCTGTTTTTTTTGTGCACTCCTTTGCAGACGTGAAAGATCGTACCATCGTGCTCCTTGGGAATGAAAAACAGGTCAAAACTTTTTATTCATCATCTCAGTGTCTGGTCTGTTTGTTTATTTCACACCTGAGCACACTTTACCAGTCATTTTCTGCCTCTCGTCTTGCTGTATTTCTTATTTTATCACCTGCTCATTATTTCCAAAGAAAATCCAGCTGGACCTGTCACAAGTCAAAGTCAACAACGACAGACTGCAGGCTGAACTTGCAGCAGCACAGCAAACCATTCACTCACTGCAGGCAAGCACCATCCTCCATTGATGACCCTATCGAGTCTTCCTTTGAAGTTAAAATTATGATTTTAACTGTTTCTCCATAGTGTGACATTTCCATGAGCTCCCAGGTTTGTTTTTCCCTTGTCTGGTGGATGAGAAGGCTGGCGCATAACTTTTCCGTGCCAAGACGAGGCCAATGTGTCCAGAAGTTGTGTCTGACTCGCAAAGCAAAAGTCTGAGTCATACATGTTAATGTGTTTATCCACATGTACAAGGTTTTAATAATGGCCATAAATTGGCAGGGCGTAATTTATCATAATCACTCGTTCCTCCTGAAAAACAAACAAAGTAAAAAAGTTTCGTCCAAGAACCATGATTGAGCTTCAGACCTCTTTAATGTGGGTATGGATCGAGGCCGTTCCCGTCAAAAACATCCGTGGTCTCGCCTCGTCAACGCCCAGGAGGTGGCACACTGTAATCATGGTTAAAGGATGTCGAGCCATGTTCAAATGTCATAAATTGGAACTTATTTAGGAGCTTGATCTTATTTATGCAGCAAAGTCAGCTGGATGTCGTTTCGTTCTGCCTACTCTTCGATGCTTTCATTCACATTATAAGTGAAATAGCTTTGGCACGTGAATAATATCACGTCGTTTAATTGAATGAGTTGAAATCCTGTGTTTTATACCGTACACAATCGATAATTCGCACCAAAAAAAAAAACACTTGAACGAGAACGGCACTCAGTCGAGTGCACACCTCCGCCAGGCTGAACAGTTTACCTTTGGTATCCCACCGATAGGCCGGATCTGCATCCAGACCTGAACCAAAATGTAATCAGCTAGTTCCTCAACTACCCAACTCCATCCAGCAAGTTTCGTCTGAATCCGTCCGTAACTTTTTGAGATATCGTGCTATGTATCGTTTTTGGCCCTATCTCTCAATTGTAAAGAATCTAATTAAATTCTGGTATCTGGTCCCGGATCTTCACCAAATTCTAACCAATTTGTCTTTGCGGCACACCCAACCTGTCCACTAAATTTCTTCGACTGACGTTTTGAGATATTCTGCTCACAGATAAATAAAGAGGGGTGAATATATATATAACCTCTGTACACCATCGGTGGTGGAGGTTATGTATTTTTTTTTTTCCTCTTCTCAAGTGGTGGCTGCCATTCAAAAATAATGCTTGAGCGACTTCACGAGACTGCAGAATTTACAAGTTTATTATCAAGATTTTGAACAATTGGGGTGGTTGGGGGGCAGGGGGGGCGTGGGGGGTCCTAATTTGAACTTCTGAACAAAAGGCAGTCACAAGTAATGGCCGTTTCTATCATAATTGTCAGTGGCCGCCATCGTGAAACAGCTTGTTGAGCACGTACACGGTCGGACATTGGAGATGTCAACACCAGGGCCTCGTCTCGTTTACGTCATTCGAGGACAGACTTATGTAGGCTTGATCGGTGCATCCGTCATTCGAAAACGCGTCGTCTCGAAGGCCACGGTAACAACATTGCAGCAATTGTCACATTTGTGTATTCGCTTGTGGGTTGCATCGTGTTTTTGACCATAACGAACAACACTGACGAGGTGTTATTAATATCCTGAAACTGCTCCTTGCAATAAAATGCTTTCCTCAAATGTCATTACTCGGTAATTGACAAGTCGAAAATGTTGGGATAATTCCGAGAGATGATGGAAGTTTTTTTTTTCTTCTTCTTCTTTTAACTGAATGTTCACAATGAGAAATTTGAGCGTCTCTCGTTTGCAAAAGGTGATTCTTTGTGCAACACTGTGTAATCCTCGAAACATTGTGATTAAATATTTATTTTTTCAGAATTGTGTACATTATTTTTTTTCTTTGTTCATGACTGTACAAAATTGCTCCAGTTTTTGTATTGCCCTGTCGTATCTTATATCCCCCAAACGGCCTTTATTTTCTCAGGAGGAGCGAGCGATGAGGGTACAGAGCCAGCCGACGAAGCTCAGTAATGAGAGCTGTGATGGTCGGTCCAAGGAGCTGGAGGACGAGTTGTCTCACCTTCGCACAGAGATGTATGGGAAGCTTTTGCACCGTGCAGAGCGGAAGGTTAAAGTGGTCGTGATGCGTCGATGCGGGGGACGTACGTGAATGTATGGAGGCAAATTGTATTCGACATTTTGAAGGTTGTCATCACAGATATACTTGTTTTACTTGCATTGTTAATTAAGGAGTCATTTTGTTTTTTGGGTTGCTTACAGATTATAAGGCTCATGGAGGAACTGGCACACAAATCGCTCACTCACGGAGACAAATACATGAGGCCTCGTAGAACTTTACTTCTGACAAACACAGCCAGTGAGCTTGGGGGAAGTGACGTCATTTTCACGAACGAGAGAGAACTCTGGGTACCAATAACGCCATCTTTTTTGACGTATATTATCTCCACTTTCAGCGGGGAAATTAAGGAGGAATTTCCTCCTCCCCATGGATGCTAACCCATGGGGTTTGTCTCTGGTCTATCCTTCAGAGAGCATCAAACAAGGAAGCAGGATGTATCATGACTTGGTCAGTATCTAAATTTGAACCATTGACCTCCCAGACTCAGATCGGACTGTCGAACCATTACGCCACCGAGTCTAGGTTGAACAGGTGTGACGTTCCATATCTCGGGCATAGAAAACTCAGATTAACATTTTATTTCATGTCTCTTCAACCTGGGGGCATTAAAAGAATACTGTTTGCGCCAAAAGATGGGATATCGTTTTCCTTGACCTTAATCTTCTGCTTAATATAATGTTTCCTGCAGGCAGCGGCGTAAAGCGGCGTGGAGGGATGCCAAGAATCTGATCATGGCACGACAACAGCAGCTGCAGAGCACTATTGCCCACCTTGAGGGTGAGGCACGTGAGGTGTGTACTCAACTGTCTGCTTAAGCGCTTTGTGAGCTGTCTCTTTCCTGGGTTTTCCTTCCCTTACTGGGACTGGAACATTCGCCAGACTTGGTGGCACCATGGTTGGAGCATCCGCTCTTGAGTCTGGGAGGTCGGCGGTTTGAACCGGACGTTGGCCGTGTCATACCAAAGACTTAAAAAAAAAGTGCTGCTTTTTCTCTTGATGCTCAGCCTTTAAAAAGGAGAGAACACGGACAAACAACCATAGGTTGGCAATCGTAGCGCAGACTTTGACGGGCGTAACGGCCTCCTGCTGCACCGACGTTCCCTATAAGGAATTTGCATTTAGAGAAAACTGATCATCAATGCAGTACTTTTTATAATTTGTTTGCAGATGAACAAAGAAATGGCAAAGGTTGTTGGTGAGCAACAGTGTTTGGAGAATATTGCAGCCCAGAGAAAGGTGAGGCTCACGATCGAGTGTGGTTTGGGTTTGTAGGATGGAAGCTTCAACTTCATCATAAATATTGATTGCATTCATTGACATATCTATGGAATCTCTCTGGCATCCAACAAACGTTCTGTAGATTTCACCTCCAGGGCTTCAGGCAGACGGCACACTACCATCTCGCGTCATCTCTCCATCTCTACCTGTGATCCTTTCTACTCACTTTAACCTAACCGAACTCAACTTTTTTACGTGTCAGTGATTGTGTTTCAGCCATATCTATGTTTCTATCTGTCTATCTTTCTCTCTCAGCAGTGTGTATGAGAAAGTGGACAAGGATGCAATTATGGATGCTTCGTAGTCCACCCCACTCACATTCTCCTGAATTCACGATTGTTATTTTTTCCGATTCGGTTGGTGTTCCCGTCTGAGCGTGATCACTCATGATGTTGGGGATCCCAGGTTAAATCCCACATATTGAATCGATAGTCGTGTTGGAATTCATCAGAGAGGATATTAATGTTTACCAATGTCCTTGTAGTGCATGTCATCGATGTACAAGCCCTTATTTTTGCTCGAATCTTCCTCTCGGTGTGTTTTTCTCTAATTGTTTGCTCCAAGTGCTACACTCCTCAGGAACATCGATTGCTTCAGTTCCATCATACTCTCTTCCACAGGTCCTTATTGGATGGGAAAAATTCTGCCATCTTGGAAAGCAGCAAACATCATTCATATCAATAAGAAAGTTTCAACCAATGTCCTCGATGACAGACCTGTCAGCTTTCTCCTCATTCGAAGAAAAATAATGGAGTCCGTCGTTGCAACCAAACTTCGACGCGATCTTCTTCTCGAATTCGTTAACGTCTGACACCTCGGTATTCTCTGCAGAGTTGAGTCCATTATCAGTCTTTCAGGCTTCATTACCAGATATAAAACCTTTAGGAGGCCGAGGAGGCCGAGTCTCAAAGTCGTCTTCTCGCCCACCGCAGAAATGTTGTTTGACTCGATCTTTTATCGCCTGATGTCTCCCGCGATTTCGTCCCTCCGTCCTCTTCCAGCCCGCCCAGGTCGCATGAGATCTTCCAGAATCCCACACCTGGTTACCCTCCCCAATTAAAATAGGTATGCTTTGTGACGAATTCATTCTAACTTCCAGACATATTGACTTAAATTCACCTCCACATTATGACCAGGCTATTAGCCTCACCCGTTCCCAAAGGTTATTGCCATTGGTGTGTTTGCGTGTGCATCTGTCCATGTCCGTCCATGTTCACACAAAGATTTACTTTGATATAGATGGTTCGTACTCAGACTTACCGCAATCTATATACCCCGGTGAGACTGTGCATTGTGAAATGCTCAGTCTTGTGTTATGGCAAAGCGGAACTGCAGGTCGAACCAAGTAAGACGACATGTAGATATTATTTTACAAGCTGGTGTACCCGACCATGGTCAGGCAGGCGAGTAGCTCCTTGTGCACTGTGTATGTTGATGTGCATTGAAAACAATATCCATATGGAAATGTTATATGCAGTTCATGAACACGCAATCATGATTATTATGGGTATGGAGTTGTGGCAATTTGAAGGCAGTACAATTTAGCAACAGAGCTGGTTGATGGAGGTACAGTTTATCAACAGCACTGGTTGATGAAAGCTTTAAAAAAAATAACTCGAAGGGCACTCTTCAACGTCGCCAGATGTGCCTCCGCTCGAATAATGCGTCATTACACATTAGGGTGGTCCTTATTCCTCAACTTCGGATTTTCTAAGCTCCAACCCCCGGGATTCATTGGAATAGTCGAGAAAACTCTCCTGGTGAACTTTTTTTTTCCAATCGGACAACATTTACCCCTCCCTCATCGACCTTGAAGTTTCACCCTGAAAAAAAAATTGTTAGGGGGGGCGGTGAGAAGAACGAGTAATACACATTACACATTACACAAACACACAGATCGACGTATCACATCAAAAGAGACGATTGGACATTACAGGAGCGTTTTAAAGTTCAGCACAGGTCGATACGTCATCGTTCTAATGTCAGCTGCCCCGAGAAACTGAGGCTAAACTTCAAGGTCGATGAGGGAGGGGTAAATGTTGTTGGAATTTGAAATAAAAACACCAGAAGAGTTTTCTCGACTATTCCAACGAATTCCGGGGGTTGGAGCTTAGAAAATCCGAAGTTGAGGAATAAGGACCACCCTATTACACATACTCGTACCAAGTTTGATTTAAATTCCTGAACCCAGATTCAAACTATTAAATAATTCCGGCTGCCAGACCATGTGTCCGACCAGGTTGAAATTTAAAACATATTGTTGCGGTCCCGGACTCGGGGGCGAGAAGACCATGGGGGGGTGGGCGTAAGCTACCTCAGGTTTCCACCAGACTCTCCGGAATCGCAAGCCATCGCACACGAATAACTCCGTGATGTGCCAGGTCACGAATCGACCGTGAACACCAATAACTCGACCACGTGACTTAGTGTCCTCCCTCTAATGAATAACGTTTACCTAATGGTCACGTGATCAAATTGCCGTGTGACACGCCCTCCATGGTACGCCTTGTTCAAACCGCATCACCTGACCGGATCAGATGCAGCCGAGCATAACTACCAAGGCTGTACTGGCGAGAAAAACAGATCGTGAAGGGATAACGCCTCGGCTAGGCGAGAATACGAACCATGCCGGACTAATGAAGGAAAAGACGAAAACGAGCTGGGAACATTTATACACAAAGCATTTATTTACAATCAGGCGAGGAAAGGTATATGGCACAGTGAATTGGGTTTATTTGTATGTACAGCAGGGAAAGCAAGGAATTTGTGGGGTGCGGCAAAAGGCAAGCAATTTACAAAAGAATACAGAGCAGACTTATCCCGTTATAACTTCTACAATCTTAACTTGTGCTATGACAGACACCATCACACACACACACACACACACACACACACACACACACACACACACACACACACACACACACACACACACACACACACACACACACACATACACACACATACACATACACATACACATACACACACACACACACACATACACATACACATACACATACACACACACACGGAAGATAAGGTAGCCAGAAAGAAAGAGAGCAGATGAGGACGAACGGCCTCAATACCTGGTGCGTTCGGCCGACCAACACAACCCAGTACGCTTTGGGGGAGGTAGTTGGGAGAAATTCTGGTGTCTAAGGTGCGAGAGTGGGAGGTGTGGTGTGGTGCAATATGGGGGGTGCGGTGTCGTGCCAGAGGAAACTGTGCTTGCGAATCACTAATGGATGCTCTTTTGTGTCTCCAAAGGGGACGAGACAGAGGGGTGGAAAGAGAGAAAGGAGAGAAGATGCATGAGGCAAAAGATTCCTAGCCTAGTCGTGTATAGGTCTGTGAGTGTAGCGTGTACCTCCATGGGATACTCCGCTTGAGCGTTCTCACCTCAAGAGTCAGCGCGTTATCTCCTGCTTAGTCACTTTGCCGGGGCTTGTGGAAACGTGTGCTCCGCACTGTTCCCAGACGAACGTCTGTCACACACCAACCATGAGTGTAGATCCAGCGACGGGCAGAAACGGCTTCGCGATCCGCCTTTTATAAGTCCCAGGCGAAGGGTGGGATGACGACATGAAGTGGGTGAAGTTTCCTTCATGTGGGTGAAGTTTCCCCTCGATCTGTCAAGCCGTTCTGGAGAAGAAGATTTTAAAAGTTTTATTCTTAAAAAAAATCATAGCTGTCAAACCATGTGACCAATGAGCTCATCGGTGGAGAACTTTTTGTTCCTCATGGACAGGCGATCGTACCTGTAATGTTCCGTCTCATTCTGTTCCGCCATGTTGGAGAAGATTTTTGAATGTTTTAATGTTTAAAAAAATGGCTGCCAAACCATGTAACCGATGACATCCTCAAAAAAATCCCCCCCCGCCCCCTACACAATTTAGCCCGAGATGACCCTCAAAAATTTTCATACTCATCGGATAAAGTGTTTGACGTATCCAATTATGATGTCGTGACAAAGCCACCGATGACGTCATCAAAAAAATCACACTTGTTTCCCATGGGGAGTACTTTGACATGTGCCAAGTTTCAATTTTTTCCATCATTTTTCGGATAGACAGTGGTCTAAAGTTTTTCCTTTCTTCCAACATGGCTGACACACCACGTGACCTCTGATCTGATAATTAACATTAAAAGATTCTACGCTGAGTAGTCACACCTATGGTGAGAACTTTGTTTTTAATTAGCTAAGCGGTTACAGAAAATTAGCATGGACGGACGTATGTACGGACGGACCGACAACCCAAAAACGTAACGGCTCTGGTGACTTCGTCAGCAGAGGAATAAAAAAACCAAACAAGGGGCAATACCCCTGGGCGCTCACCTGGTAGCGGCTGGATAAGAAAACCAGGGAACAACTGGAAGGCGTGGATAACCCGCAAAATATTTAACCGAGAAGAAAGTAAATACCAATGGTTTTTTAATGCAGTGAATAAACTTTGGTACATCATGGGTGATGGAGGTTGTTGTCACGTTTCATCAAAATCGTGTGTGTAGTTTCAAAGCAGAAGTTGCAAGTGTTTATGGATGGACGGACTGACTTATGGACATATAATGAGCCATCCCATAAGCTCCCCGAAACTACGTTCCAGGTGAGCTAAAGAAGAGTGTGACACACACACACACACACACACACACACACACACACACACACACACACACACACACACACACACACACACACACACACACACACACACACACACACACACACACACACACACACACACACACACACACGTGGCATGTGAAAACTCGATCGTATATTGTTACGAATTTGGAAGCTCACTGCACACAACAGCCAGGTCCTATAGATCAGTTATATCGGTAAGTATGTGTTTCTAGTTAGGGTCCCGTCCCTAGTCTAATGGGAATTAATTGTAGGTGCGCTGCGGAGTTATTTTATAGTTAGGATTTTTACATCACTTACAACGACGACAACAACGCCCATCTTCGCTTTCACAACAACACTCTGCTCGCGGCACTCTTCGTGTGCTCGCCGGCAAGCGAGCGCGAAGGCAGGTAACTCTGCATGTGCGGAGTTTAACATGGGCATGGCGTCCCTCTTTGGCCAATTGGCAAGGAGCGGGCGTCTCACCTGCCCGTCTCCCACTCAACACCATCGCCGTTACGCACGTGGTCGGAGGTGAGGAGGTATGCGGAGCTACAAACGCCTGCGATCGGGACTCCACCCAGAATGGTGGGAGTTGCCCTGTCTACCGTGGGCCTGTCCAATGGAAGACGACCAGGAAATCGCGCGATGGGTCCGACCAATCAGGAGGCGAGTGGCCAGGAGAAGAAGCCCCTCCCTCCTGAAGAGGAAGAGTGTGGTTGTCGGGACCAGCGCGGAGACCGGATGATTATGTCGACGGCAGAGTGGTGGTGGACGAGGGTTCTGCGTGGATCGACGGCGATTGCGGTCTACGGTCCCTTTGTGGTGGCCCACCGTGGTGGTGGTGACCGAACAGTGCGGCGGCCGAGCAGCCAGGGACGAGGGCCGTGGACTTCGGGTCGTAGGTTGGAGTCCCACCAGTGGTTTCGAAGTCGGTGTGGCCGCTCGAAGCGGACAGGTACCACGGTCCGGCTTGACCGAGATAGACCCACGAGGTCCATCTCTTCCTGGGGTATTTGTGTGTGCGTGTGTGTTGTCCGTGGGCCCCGTCTGTGAAGTGGAACTGTTTTCTTTTCATTGTACATTGCATTTTATTCGTGATAGCTCTGCTCTGTGTTCCCCTCCCGATTATTCTTTATAAATAAACCCCCTTTTGTGAAATGTTCCAGCTCGTTTCTGTGTTTCTTTCATTGGCTTAGCACGCTGTGTATTGAGAGATAGCGAGGGTAAATTGTTCATTTGGTCCGGCGCGGCTCTGGTAACTCCGCTCGGTTACGCCAGATCCGAGTCGTTACCTGCGATTCGGATCGGACAGAGTCGGCCGAGGGTGTGGTTCCCCAGTAGTTAGACTGCGTGGGTATTTAGGTATATTGAAATTAGGCAATTAACCATACGCCACGCCGTCAATGTATTGGCGACCACGGTCCTTTAAGTCAATGGTTCTCAACCTAGGGGTCGCAAAATTGTTTTCGGGGGTCGCGGGCAGGTTGTCAAAACAAATAAACAAACAAATATATTGTTGCGGTCTTCGCGCCCGCCGGCGTGCGACGGCCACGTAACTCGAATCGCGGCACGTCGCCCACCGGACGGACAATCCAGTCGTGACCCTCTCGGACTAACGCCGGGAACCAGTCACGGGTGGACCTTTCGGTCTCACCGCGATCGAGCCAATCAGCCCCCGCGTGGGATAGGGTTGCTCGCCAAATTCGAACTACCTAAGTACCCACGCGGAGGGTAGACCGGGCGATCGCACCTCGCCGCAGGTCGACTTCGGACACGGGCCACTTAAGCGACCCGTTCCGTACTATCAGAATAACCGAGCGGTGTTATCGTCGACCTCGACGGTTCGACACTATCGGGCGTACTCAGCCCACTACCAACCCTTTACGTGAAGCAAGATGGGGATTCAATGGGGGAAAAGACGAAGCGAAGCGGGAGAACAGTTCAACAATAAAGCACATTTATTCGCGGCACACGGGAAGCACACAAATACAATTCCACCAAATGCACACAAAAAAAAGAAAACACAATTCCATTTACACAAAAAGCAAATATAAAAGTGAAAACACAGTGCAGAGCTAATACCGACTACCGAGCACACGGCAACACTTATACAATTCTACTTCACAGACGGCGCCGACAACACATACCCAAAACCAAGGAAAAGAAATATCCTCAAGAATGAGGCGGGCCTGAGGCCGAGACCGGGTCGGGCCTACCCGTCTGGTGATGAGACGCGGAGCGGCGATGGCCCCGCAACCCGCGGGCCTCGTGGACGGTGTCTGGTAGGGGGTGGGAAAAGGGGCCCCCTTGGTCGCACTATCTCAGCGCGGGGGGAAACAGGAGGGGGTTGCTGATGCTCGGGGTATAGAGGATCTTTATTATCCCTGGTGTGCGTCTCCACCTCGGCCAGGTCGCGCTGCCGGCCTCCCTCGGGCGTGCAGCTCCTGGCACCGACGCGAGCACCCCCTCGTCCGACTCTCTTCAGCTTCTCCAGCCACTGCAGGCTTCGGGCTCCAGACTTCCACACTCGTCCCCTCCGTTCCGACTCCTTCTCGTTCTCCCCTTTTCGTTCCGACTCCTTCTCGTTCTCGTTCTCCTTTCTGGTGTCTGACGAACACCGTCCTTTTATCCCCCCGTAACTTCGCCTTTGACCCCCTCCCTTTGACCTTTCACCTCGCTCCCCATTGGCCCGAGAAAAAGTGGGCGTGAAGGCTTTTTGATCCACAAATTTGCATATATCGATCGCCCTGGGGGCGGGGCCAATTCGCCCCTCGCTCACCGATTGGACGGCAAAAAGTGGGCGTGTGTCGTTTTTGATCCGTTTTTGAAGCACAAAATCCGTGATTTTGTACACGCTGTTCGACGCGCGTTCTGCATGAGTCCAACACCGGTACCCACAGCGGGGCAAGAACGGTGGCGATGCTACGGTTGTGAGGTGTGCGTGAAGGTCGTGGCGGTTGTGGTGAAGCGGTGGTTGTGGTCGGTGGTTGATGTTGTGGTTGTGATCATGGCGGTTGGTCCAAAATAAAGATAGTAAAAGAAAAACGGCTATCCTGAAGAGTCGCAGCTCGCATAAATGACATGTATTCCCACTAGACAACGGGTTTGGGCCTAACTACACATGCACTTACCGAGATACCTCACCTAAGGGACCTGAATGGTGGTTTGCGAATCTGGTAACCACAACAATATAATAAAGAAATTCATAAATATTTTTTGAAAATGATTTCTTAATTAAATCTCCCATACCAATGTTATAATGTAGTCATTATGAAACAGATTTGAGCAGCAAGTGAAAGTGAAATTAGTATGTGTGTGTGAGTGTGAGAGTGAGAGCGAGAGCGAGAGCACGCGTGCAGCACAGTGGCGGGTGCTGAAAGTCAATGTTAGCGCTAGCTAACTACTGCAAGGTGGCTGAATATGGATCGGTGGCTTGTCAAAAAACGTCTGCCAACACAAGATGCGGACCAAGACGACACATGTGAAGGTGGGCCAACTGTTACGAGTTCTACTGAAAAACGTAAGGCGCCGGCGGCAGATTTGGCCTCCAACAAGCGTCGGAAATATCAGACTGACTTTCTGCAGTACGGATTCACATGCCTAGCCAAAAACGAAGCGGAATAGCCACAGCGTGTTCTGTGTTCAGAAGTGCTTGCTCACGAAAGCTTGAAACCAGTGAAATTGAAGAGACATTTACAAACCAAACACCCATCCTACATTGACAAACCATTAGATTTTTTTCATCGTAAGGAGGGAGAACTACAGAGCCAAAAGACGACTGTACGTGAGCACTCTACAATCCCTGTCAAAGCCCTGTTGGCTTCATATGAAGTGGTATACCTGGTTGCTCAATCCAAAAAGCCCCATACTATTGCAGAGAGCCTGATCTACCCAGCAGCGATTGCAATGACCAGAGCTATGCATGGTGAAAAAATAGCGAGCACACTTGAGACTATTCCACTGTCTAATGACACAATGGCGAGGCGCATTGGTGAAATGGCCAACGACATTAAAGAGCAGCTCATTGACCGAGTGAAGAAAAGTGGAATATTTTTCCCTCCAAATTGACGAAACAACGGATGTTTCCAGTGATGCACAGTTACTTGTTTTTGCAAGATACAGCTACGAGGGGAAAATGTACGAGGATATGTTGTTTTGCTCGACACTTGAAGGAACTTGCACTGGTCGTGACATTTTTGACAAACTGGACAGTAAAATGCGCGAGGAGGGGCTAAGTTGGGAAAATTGCATCTCCGTGTGTACAGATGGAGCTGGTGCCATGCAGGGGATAAGAAGGGGACTGAAAGCTAAAGTTTTGGAAGTGGTAGTTTTGGTAGTTTTTGTTTTGTTTTGTATATTTTTGGTCAGTAATGCAAGGTTTGTGTACGTCTGGTGGCTGTCATGTGTGATAGTAACCTCTGTCTGCAGCAGAGGGTCGCTCAATCTTCCAGTCTGTGTCCCGTGCATAAATAGGCTACATACCGCTCTTTGCAATTACAGAAGCCTTTTTTTATGAATGTGGCTGGCTGTTTTTACTGTGTTATTACATCAGAGTGTAAATAATTAATTTGTGATGCCAGTTTAGTTTAGTTTAGTTCTGTTTAGTTTTAACAGCTGGCAGTACCTAGACGTTGACCAATGTGCTCCAGGCACTGTGGATTTTTTTTATGCGCTCTGTGACGCCACTGCAGTGTGTTTCAAGTGTGAGTCGGGAGGGGGGTCACGAACCCCAACTTAAATTTTTTGGGGGGTCGCGGCACAAAAGGTTGAGAACCACTGCTTTAAGTGACCTGTCGGTTCCGGAGTTATCCGGGGTGACAACCGATAAATTCCGGGTGTTCGGTGGAGCCGATTCAACTGCTCCCCCTAGCGGTCGTGCTTGCCACCGAGACCCGGCCCCACAACAATATCTTGTAAATAATTTAATGTGTGTTGTGTGTTTGTTTCTCTTTCATGGCCAACCTGTAGCACCAAGAGGCCCCACATTTTGGGTGTATGTGCTTAAGTACCTGGGCAAGGCTGTAAGCTACCACATGTTGGTCTTGAAGGTTGTTTTGAGGCCACCAAAGGCCGCTATAAAGTGTATTTTGGGATGTGGGGTCAGACAGTGCTGCTACCAGCCTGCAGGCAAAAGGTAAACCACTATGAGGCCAATAACTCCATCGTTTTTCAATGTCCAACATGTACCAACATATCTGAACTTTTGGTGTTGTCATCCAGTTGGGCTACATAAGGGGTTTGTTTGAGCGTTGATGTGCGAATGTTTTTTAAGATTAGATGACTGTCAGAATTCGCGACATGATACGTGCCTTGATTGGTTGTCCAGCTTTGCCCACCCCCACGTTTTGGGTATTTAGGGGGATGTTGTGATAATTTCCATCACTCTTGAGAAAGGTTAGTGGATCGATGTGGCTTGTCACATGTTGTTAACCAAAATGTCGAGTAATTAATTGTTTGTTGAATTAAAGGTTGAAGAACTTAC
>NC_140970.1:88545491-88565491 GCF_056783735.1 Eptatretus burgeri | reverse complement strand
GCTCCGCGTCTCATCACAAGACGGGTAGGCCCGACACGGTCTCGGCCCCAGGCCCGCCTACCCCCTCATCCTGGAGGGTGGTTCTCTTTTCTTTTGCTTTGGGAATGTGTGTTGTCGGCGCCGTCTGTGAAGTAAAATTGTATAAGTGTTGCCGTGTGCTCGCGTAGTCGGTATTAGATCTGCATTGTCGCATTTGCTTTTTGTCTTCTTCTTTTACATTTGCTTTTGGTGGAATTGTATATGTGTGCTTTCCGTTCATCGCGAATAAATGTGCTTTATGTTGAACTGTTTCCCGCTTCGCTTCGTCATTTCTTTCATTGAATCCTCATCTTGCTTCACGTAAAGGGTTGGTCGTGGGCTGAATACGCCCGATAATTAATCGAATCGTCGAGGCCGACGATAACACCGCTCGGTTATCCCGATAGTACGGAACGGGTCGCTTAAGTGGCCCGTGTCCGAAGTCGACCTGCGGCGAGGTGCGATCGCCCGGTCTACCCTCCGTGTGGGTACTTAGGTAGGTCGAATTTGGCGTGCAACCCTATCCCACGCGGGGGCCGATTGGCTCGATCGCGGTGAGACCGAAAGGTCCACCCGTGACTGGTTCCCGGCGTTAGTCCGAGAGAGTCACGACTGGATTGTCCGTCCGGTGGGCGACGTGCCGCGATTCGAGTTACGTGGCCGTTCGCACGCCGGCGGGCGCGACCAGAATAATATATATATATATATATATATATATATATATATATATATATATATATATATATATATATATATATATATATATATATATAGTTGTAGGTTGGGGGTCTGGGTGAGAAGACCACCAGGGTGGGAAGCTATCTCTGGTTCCCAGCAGACTTACTGGAATCGCAGGCCGTTGCACATGGATAACTCCGTGACGCGGTGGGTCTCTAATCAATCGTGAACGCCAAAAAATCAACCACATGACTTCGGGTCCTCCATCCAGTTTATCCAGTTACCTGGAAAATAATCACGTGATCTAATTACCAGGAGACACGCCCTCGTTACACCTTGTCCGAACCGGATCAGACACAGCCGAGTGACAATGCCAAGGACGTACCGGCTAAAACAACGGATCGTTGGGAATAAAGTCCCGGCTAGGTTAGGATACGGACCATGCTGGATCAATGAAAGAAAAGACAAAAACGAGCTGGGAACAATACTACAAAGAATTTATTACAGGCAGGTGAGGAAAGATATGTGGCACGATAAATTGAGTTTATTGTTGTGTGTAAGTAGAGATAGAAAGAAAAGTGTGGTGCGACAATAATACAAGCACCTTACAAAAGCAGCCACAGAGCAGAGTTATCCCGATATAATTCTTGTACAATCTTAACTTGAGTTAGGACAGGCGCCATCTCACATACACACACACACACACACACACACACACACACACACACACACACACACACACACACACACACACACACACACACACACACACACACACACACACACACACACACACACACACACACACACACCGATGAAGAAGAGTTAATGAGAAGAAAAAGGAGAGGAGATGAGGTTAACAGTCTCGCAGTACCTTGCACAATTGACCGACCGCACCACCCAGTACGTTTGGGGGTGATGCTCCACTGGACAATTCCTCTCTGACAGCTGGCGCGTCGTCTCTTGCTTTGTGGCACTTCGTGCAGCAAAGCATCGATCCAGAGAATGGGCTGCGACCATTAGGCGTGAAGGAGGGACTTTTGGTGGAGCCAGCAGCGAGTGGGTGGTGTTGACGGGCTGTGAGCGTGGCTGCGAACGGTGAGTATCGCTTAGTGGGCACCCCGGGCACCGGGCTAGTCGGCCGCGGTAGGCCAAGGGTCCAAGAGGGGCCAGGATAGCGTAGTGGGCCCGTAGCGCCAATGGCCACGTGGGCAGTGTCGTGGGCATGGGCACCCAGGGAAAGGGGCCCATGGCGCCAGGCTGCCATGTGAGCATCGAGGGGGAGTAGCCAGAGAGGGCACTCCCCAGGTTTTAGAGAGCTGGTAGGCTCGGAGGCAGTTGCAGGGCCCGGGAGTGCCATCGTTGGAGAATTGGCAGAGGGTAGTTCCTGCCAAGTGAGCCACGTGGCCCAGCCACGAGACCGTGCGAGGGCACGAGGGAAAAATTGAGGGCAAGGCCCAAATTTGTGAGGACACCAACACAGGTGACGGGAATCTAGGTTGGTAGAACTAATAGTTTAAGCGACAGGCGCTTTTGGAAAGCCCTGGCGTAGTTAAATGTTAGGGGAGATAGGAAAATGTACCCCTCCGCACCATCCATCCCTTCGAGCGCTCTCGTAGTAGGCCGCTGGACCCACTTTGGGTTAGATCGCCGAAGTCTGAGGAGGCCATTCTGTGGCTTCATTGGGCCTCAAGACAGGACGCTTGCTCTCCCTTATTCCCCTCCAGGAAGGGAACGTAGGGGTTGGGAGTAGGCTCGGTGACACGGTAGGTTGGCCGGACAGAGACGATAAAGGAGGTTAGGGAGACGATTTATGGATGGATTATAGAAGAAAAAGGAAAAAAATAATAAAAAAAACAAGTGAAATCCTTCAATACAGCGTGTGTGGTGAATCAAATGAGTACACTAATGTTAAAATATGCAATTTATGCTTTTTCAGTTGAAAAACAATTAAAAAGCATACTTAATATTTGAAATGTAAAAATCTTGTTATTATTGTGATAAGTATATATATATATATATATATATATATATATATATATATATATATATATATATATATATATATATATATATATATATATATATATATATTGTGACGTCCACGGGACTTGAACAGTCCCGCCAACGTAGAATGAGCCGAAACGATGGAGGCGGTTTATTTGTTTATAACCCAAACATGGCGGTTCTAATCGCTCTACCGCAAACAGGACGAGGAAGGTGGCACGAGTCACTTTTCACTGAGTTGATGATGTTTATTTGTTTTTCTAATTATTACCAGAAATAACAAGACTCGGCAAGAAGAGGGATCCGGGGCGATTCGACGGGATGGTGTGGGATCGGGCGTGGGGAAAAACACCGACAATTCCAATGAATATACAGTTCCCAATCCCTCTAAGGCGCCAAGCACACACACACACACACACACACACACACACACACACACACACACACACACACACACACACACACACACACACACACACACACACACACACACACACACACACACACACACACACACACACAAAACATAGCTATTTCTGGTGGGCAGGCTGGACCGTGGTGCTGTCGACCTCCTGGTCTTGGCCCAAGTCCGCTCACAGCCGCCAGGGAACCAGTTCTGGCGCCAAGTTGCGAGCAGGAGAGGGAGGCAGGTCCACCCGCCGTTCGACCCCGTACTCCGAGTCAGCAGAACCCCAGAGCCAACCAAGGTGAGGCACGGGGCTCGGCAAGGCTCCAAGACACGATCAAGAACACGATCGATTCAGCACAACCACAAGGACGCTCTCTGCCGCCACAGGGAACCACACCAAAAAAACACGATCGTTCTGGTTGTAATCTTCTTCCTCTTCCTTTTCGACCCCGAACAGAACCTTTTTATCCTTGGTCCTCGTCACTTCCAATCGAGCCGTTTATTGGCCCACCGCCATCGCCTTCCGCCAATCGTGATCACGGGGCGGAGCCATCCGCTGCACTGTCCTGTGACGTCACGGCCAGTCTTCAGAGAATACCAAAAGGGGTTTACGCAGACACACTTACCCTATCCCGTGTCCCTATCTAATTACGTGACATTTATCATTTCCCCCTTGAAGAAATGAACATTTACTAGACAACTTATCACCACTGAATTGCTACTTATTACATCGAGATCCTGGTAAACTCGAACAGCATGGCATACCTAATTAAACATCCTAATTACCCTTTGAATGCATACCCCCCCTCAAACGTAACACTGCCCCCTCCTCTGGTACCGCAGCTCCTGCAAGGTATATCACAGGCGCTACCGTACCAGCCTTAACACTTACTGACTCACACCTAATTAACCTAACGAAATAAAGTAGGAGGGGCAATGGGCAGCGAGTCGCAGCTAACTTACCTATCCTGCTTAATGTACTACCCCCTTATGCCCTTATCCTCGCCTAAACAATCATTCGGTTTTTTTTTTTTTTTTTTTTTTTTAATCACATGAGAGCACTGAGCGAAGTTGCACTCCATCCTCCGGATCATCGCTCTTGCCCAGCACTCTTCCAGTGATCTGGGGAGGGGAAACAAAAGGTTCCACAAAAACACAACACTTATACTTTACATTCCTAGTCTAAGCCTTAACGACACTATTCACAGGATATTTACACTTGACCGCCTCCCCCAGTGGATGCTAAAAGACCCAGCGTTACCTGGGGAGCCAATTTTCAAATTTGCTTGCCCCAAAATTATGCGGACATCATGCCCTTGCTGCACCTGTCAAGTTGTGCGGGATCGGGTGGGACTCACACACCTTCACAACACTCACACCATGGTCATCATCACATTTCTAGGTCATGGTCCTCTTTTTAATCATGCAGGCTGAATCCCGTCATGGCCGTGGGGTGGGTTACCACAAGATGATGAGGGCATCTCAGGTGCAACCATGCCCACAGGTAAGCTTTAGTCCAACCTGGACGTTTCTCCGCCCCGCTCCCTTTGATTCCCTCCCCCCTGGTAGCCATCAGCTCTAATCCCGTACAACACCCTGGAAGGGGTCTCACTGGCTCCTATGGCCTTCCTGGGTCGCCAAGGTCCTACCCGCCTTGGTCGCCCAACCAGACCCTCTCCCAGTTGCCTCCAGACACTGTCACCATTAGCCACCAGGTGGTGAATCTCCTTGAAGGGGGTCGCAATTCACGCTCACCGTGAGCTTCAGCAATCCCCGTGGACAAGCACATCATCCCCACCCACAAAACCCACATGACTCCCCCCACCCCATCGGCCTTACATGTGACACCTGCATTTCTAACACTTCACCGACCATGACCTTCCCTGTTACCACACCATGCCCAATAAAAAAACAATGTGTGCACCATACATTTCACTTCTTCACTTAAAACAACTCACACAGCACTTCTCACCCGATCCACGCACCAGCCATTGGACAGCCACTCGTGCCCGCTTTGTTACCAATTACCCACTGTCCCGATTGTCACTCTAAAACCCAGCAGAACTTACAAACCCATGCCAATTTTCCCACAATTCATTTTTTTCCACCAAAGGAGGGTACTTCGCCACAATCTCAGCAGCCGAGCATGGCTGTATATGCTCAGCCCGATCTAGTCTCCCGGACCCCCGACAGTGATCTCCGGACCCGACTTATGAAAGGGCATCTCGGATAGACCTGGCGGTTCAGCAGGAGGATTCATCCTCTCCGGGCTTGAAAGTCTATTGGAGGGTCTCTGCATCGCCGGGTACCGGCAATATCGTTGCATGTGTCCTTCGCCCGCACCGGAAACAACTCCCCATAAAAGGCCCCCGTGAGTATCGGTGAAATGTCTCTTCCGGTTCCGGACCCCCTCGGCCATAATCGAATTGCTCTATTGGCTGGGCTGGACCACGCCGCTTTGGCGCACCAACTACCGAATTACCCCTTATCAAACTTGACAGTTTGTGGCAAATTTCCTGAAACATTTGGGTAATGCCAATTTCTCCCAGCCCCCCTCCCTGATCCTGGATCTCCGCCTGTCGGATCGTCACCGATGGCCTCTCGGGCACCCGACCCGGCCGACTCCACGAGGCCAGCCTGGCCGCGCACTCGGCCGCTCGGTGCACGGTGGGTGGATCCTGTAGCTCCACTAGCGCTCGGACCTCAGGGTCAGGAAGAGCAGCTAAAAATTTCTCTAGTGCCAGTCTGTCCCACGCCTCCACTGTAAGGTCCCGATACGCGATACTGACTGATTGGTAAATGTCCTGTGCCAGCTCCTGCACTGTCTCACCCGGCTTTAATCTGCGGTGCTGGAGCTGAGCCCGCACCAGATCACAGTTTGCCGCGAACCCAAACCGACGGCTCAACGCCTCGCAAATGTGGGAGCTGGTCAACATCCCCTCCGCGATCACGTTTAACACATCTGCGGCTGGTCCCCGCAACGTTGCCACCAAATTCCCTGTACGTTCCCGTTCATTCCACCCGTTTAGTCGGGAAATGCACTCAAATTGCGTCAGAAAAGCTTCAACGCTCCCTGACCCGTCAAAATTTACCAGGGGGATCACTTTTACGGTGGCCCGCTTCTCAGTTTCTCCCTTGTCCAAATCCAGCCCAGGGATCAAACACCCTTGTGGCTGCGTATCCAATTTCGGAGCCCACTGTGGCCAAAGATGTTTTGTGGTGAGGGTCTCATGGGTCAATTTTGCCTCCTGTTCCAAATGTTGAATGGACCGATTCACCTCTTCCCGCAGGATCTTCTGGGCCCGCACAACCTCCTCCAAGGCTCCGTCGCGAGTTTGTAGCTGCTCCTCAACCAACCCGGACACTCTACTTACAAAAGACGGCTCTACCAGGCCTTTATCCAAGACTTCATCTTGGCTCATAATTTTATCTTGTTCGTCCAAACGAGCCTCCAATCCTTTTACCTCCTCCGCCAAATTCATCCATTGCTTCCTCAGCTCTCCCCACTCTTCAACTTGCAGCTGCATACGAGCATCCACACAGGCACGATAACGTTCCAGGCTTTCATCCACTCTATCAACCCGAATGTTCGTTGCATCAATTTTATCTACCAATTTTTTCCGTATATTTTCCCCCTCCAATGTAATTTCTACCTTTGTTTCCTCCAATCTATCCTCGAATTTACTTTGTATTTCTCCCAATTTAACATCCACACACTCCTGCATCTCAGTTTTCATTTTCTCCATCTTTTCCCCCAATTCATCCCTCATTAAATCAATCCGTGCACCCAACTGTACCCCCATTACCCCCAATTGATCTGTCATTTCTGCCCCCTGTGCCGTCATTTTTGCCATTTGTGCCGTCATTTCTGCCCTCTGTGCCGTCATTTCTGCCCTCTGTGTCACGAATTGATTTTCCATTTGTGCCGTCATTTCTGCCATTTGTGCCCCCTGTGCCGTCATGTCTGCCCTCTGTGTCACGAATTGATTTTCCATTTGTGCCGTCATTTCTGCCATTTGTGCCCCCTGTGCTGTCATTTTTGCCCCCTGTGCTGTAATTGCACTCATTAAACGTTCCAACATTGTCCAGATCGTCATCGTGCCGGTTTCCGGCGCTGCCGGCCCCGTTACGGGCGATGAAGCACGGTCCACGCTCGGAATGGGGGAGGTTCCAACCCTACCCCCGTCTCTCCCCTCTTCCCCCGACTCGCTGCCAGACACGTGGCCTTCCTCCTCAAACATCTGCACATCCGCCATGGTGCAGAAGTCCCGTTTGCCGCCAATTAATTTAAATTTGAAAAATCCCGCCAAAATTTTCCCGCGCTCGCGCGCTTTTCTGTAGTAATTTTAGATTCCAATTCGTGGCGAGATTTTAATCCTGGTATATAATTTAGAGGGGTTCGAACATCCAACACCCTGACACCAATGTGACGTCCACGGGACTTGAACAGTCCCGCCAACGTAGAATGAGCCGAAACGATGGAGGCGGTTTATTTGTTTTTAACCCAAACATGGCGGTTCTAATCGCTCTACCGCAAACGGGACGAGGAAGGTGGCACGAGTCACTTTTCACTGAGTTGATGATGTTTATTTGTTTTTCTAATTATTACCAGAAATAACAAGACTCGGCAAGAAGAGGGATCCGGGGCGATTCGACGGGATGGTGTGGGATCGGGCGTGGGGAAAAACACCGACAATTCCAATGAATATACAGTTCTCAATCCCTCTAAGGCGCCAAGCGCGCGCACACACACACACACACACACACACACACACACACACACACACACACACACACACACACACACACACACACACACACACCGTAGCTATTTCTGGTGGGCAGGCTGGACCGTGGTGTGGACGCAACTGTCCCTGGATCGGCGTCGGACGAGCTGGCCTTGCTCTCGTCAGGGGGGCAGGAGAAACCGTGGTGCTGTCGACCTCCTGGTCTTGGCCCAAGTCCGCTCACAGCCGCCAGGGAACCAGTTCTGGCGCCAAGTTGCGAGCAGGAGAGGGAGGCAGGTCCGCCCGCCGTTCGACCCCGTACTCCGAGTCAGCAGAACCCCAGAGCCAACCAAGGTGAGGCATGAGGCTCGGCAAGGCTCCAAGACACGATCAAGAACACGATCGATTCAGCACAACCACAAGGACGCTCTCTGCCGCCACAGGGAACCACACCAAAAAAACACGATCGTTCTGGTTGTAATCTTCTTCCTCTTCCTTTTCGACCCCGAACAGAACCTTTTTATCCTTGGTCCTCGTCACTTCCAATCGAGCCGTTTATTGGCCCACCGCCATCGCCTTCCGCCAATCGTGATCACGGGGCGGAGCCATCCGCTGCACTGTCCTGTGACGTCACGGCCAGTCTTCAGAGAATACCAAAAGGGGTTTACGCAGACACACTTACCCTATCCCGTGTCCCTATCTAATTACGTGACATTTATCATTTCCCCCTTGAAGAAATGAACATTTACTAGACAACTTATCACCACTGAATTGCTACTTATTACATCGAGATCCTGGTAAACTTGAACAGCATGGCATACCTAATTAAACATCCTAATTACCCTTTGAATGCATACCCCCCCCCCCCTCAAACGTAACAATATATAAATAACAGAAGGAATGAAATCGTTCGATACAGCGTGGCAGGAGGCCGCAAAAGAATGATTGTAAGTAAATTTCAACTACTAATGCATGACGAAACACTTGTTTATGGCTAATATTAAAGAGAATGATGGCATAAGAAGAACTTAGCCTGGAATCCTCGTGCATAACACCGCCCACACAACACACGTGGTGTCCTTTGACCAATCAGGAGCAGTGCAGTTACAGTATCGTTTCCTTCAGCTCGATTGGTCTTGTCCTGCACGTGATGTTTTCGGGTTTTTTTCGTTCTTGTTCAATCTGAGGAGATTATTTTTTCGTTCGTGTTGTATCAAATTTCAACTACTAATGCATGACGAAACACTTGTTTATGGCTAATATTGAAGAGAATGATGGCATAAGAAGAACTTAGCTTTCTGCGTTCGGCGCGAAATGCCATGGTGGACGGAAATGATGTCTTTCGTTCATTTGTTCGTACATGAGGGGAGCGTTTCTTCATTTTTTTCCGTCAAGCAATAAATTAAATGGTTTTCACATATATAACACATTAGTTTCACAAATTTCCATTGAAATACTCGAGTATTTCCGTCAATTGTCGCCATTTCCGTCGAGGTTACGGACTGCATCTACCGGACGGCCGTCATTGGCTGTCTTGAGGCACGTGGGGGGGGGACGGGGGGACACCGGACCCATCAGAGACGTGGTAGACGACGCCGGGGACGTTTCAAACTCGGTGCAATGGTATACAGCGCACGCGCTGTAATTAAGATGGGGCTAAATTTGGTTTGGAAAACTAAGGTAGTGGGTATGGACAGAGACAGGCAAAGGCGATAGGTTGGGAGGGAGACAGTAGGGTAGGTCCGAGACCGCCTTCGGACCGGCCAGCACCACCGCACTCCCTCCACAAACCTCCAGAACGAGACAAGAGGCCGGCCAGCTTCATATGCTGGCCTGTTTGTGCTACAGTGGCCTGTTCCGGCCTTGCCTCGACATGCCTTGTCTGCCTGCCTCTGCCTTGACCCCATGCCTGCTAGCCTTTGCATTTGCCCCTGTGTCTATCTATCACCATGTGCGCCAGGATCATCGTGCAAGTTACGGGGACTGCCCTGCAGACAGCCCTGCCGACCATTGTGTTTGCTTGCGTCGGTGCCCATTCAGTGTTCTGCAGGGACTGCCCTGCAGGCAGCTACACCACGGGACTGCATTGAGCAGCCCGTGCACCGTGTTTTCCATCCATCCATCCATCCGCTCATTTTTGTGTTTGCTTGCGTCAGTGCCCATCCAGTGTTCTTCAGGGACTGTCCTGTAGGCAGCTGCATGTGGGGACTGCATTGGTGCAGCCCATGCACCGTTTGTGTTCACTGCTCAACTGCGCTCATTTCAAGGGGGAGGCTTGGGACTGCATTGGGCAGCCGGCCACCTTCTCATGTTCATACCTGCAATTGTTTCATGAGCCAGAGACTGCATTTGGGCAGCCTGGCTCCCTGCTTCAAAAATGGCCTGTGGGATGGCATATGGCATGCCGGGTTGGGGTGAGTTGCCTCCAGCAGCTGAAGACATGAAAAGGCTCAGTGACAGACAACGGGGCCTTTTGAACAGGCCCCGAAGACATCCGACCTTCAGCTGTGGGGGTGCTCACCCTCACAAACTATGACTAACTTTGCCATACCCTTTTCCCCACAGAGTCCATCAGTCCTGGGCCATGGTTTAATGTAAAATGTATAAGGTTAAGTTAAGGGTAAAATTGTAAATGACTTTTGCCCCCCCT
This sequence comes from Eptatretus burgeri, assembly GCF_056783735.1. NCBI lineage: Eukaryota > Metazoa > Chordata > Myxini > Myxiniformes > Myxinidae > Eptatretus > Eptatretus burgeri. The sequence goes on along the minus strand of NC_140970.1, from coordinate 88,555,002 downwards.
GCATGTTTGTTGTAGAGCCGGCAATTGTAGTTAAGTCGTCTGTATGAGTGAGTTTGTTTAGTTAGTTACTCAGCCCATAGGTTATTTACTTTTGGGACACGGATACACCAAATGTGGCACTCAGGGATCCGAAGGTAAATCGTACTAGGGGAAAATTACACATGAACGCACACGAAAATTCGACGACTCGGGACGAGTCTGTAAAAAGGTGAGGGGGGTAGTGTTACGGTTGTGGAAATTCACAGAACACCATACAGGTTCCCCAGAGATCAGTAATGTCGATAAGTGCGTGTCCAGATTAGATTTGCCCACCGATGTCTAAAGGGAATTATTCATGTGCCGGGCTGTGCATCTGCAGTTAGCCATTATTCTTTTGCTGTCTTTATTTTAAAACAAACATCTCACCTTCATCTCCACAGCGCTGCCATCTTTCCGCCAGAAACGGATCCACGAACGAGCGGCACCTCCGCCAACAAACACGACAGCTGCCTCGTTGGAGCGAAAGCCGATGATTTCTGTCACGTCCGCTTTCCATGGCAGAATCGGATCAAAATGACAAAATGGGCGGAGCCCGGGGGGGTGAAAGGTCGGAGGTGAAAGACCAAACACCTCCCCCCCCCAACCCAATAAAAGGGCGAACCGAGACGCTGAGCAGTTCAGTTGAGTTGGGAGCCAGTTGAGGACGGAGCTGAGTGAAGTTTGGAGCCTGGGGTCCAGTCGGGTCTGCAGAGCCGTGGAGAGTTGCGAGTCTGTGGAGGCAGCCAGAGAGAAGTCACCAGCCAGCGACATAACGGTCCGAGGTGATCGGGCCCCAGGACGGTCCGAGTGACGCGGAGTGAACAGGCACTTAAGAGAGCATCAACTCTAAAAGAGCGGGGCCCGTTCGCTCCTCTGAGGCGTCGTCGGCCAGGCCCGATTGACGAGGCCGCACGGCTCGGCCTGGATCAACCGAGCTGCCAATACACCAGCTGCCGTGTTGACGACGAGACACACCGAGGGTTGCCGAACCAGGGCCCAGCGAGTCACCACGAGGGTGGCAGGTAACCTGTGCGGTCTCGCGGAGCTCCTGCGGTCTTCACGGCTCCGCGGAATATTAAAGGCCTACGGGCCCTGTTCTCCCCCTTTTCTTTCCTGGGGTTTTTGAATGAAAGTCTGTGGCGCCTTGTCCGCGAAGTAGAATTGTGGTGAAGTGCATGTACGTAGTAAATAGACATCGGCTGTAGGTCTTTTTGCTCGTGTCTTGTCCCTTACCCCCATTGCTTGCATTATGTGCATTGTAAAATAAATGCCATTGTTTGAATATTCACCTGCTCGTTGCGTCCCTTCCTCCATTGAACTGCCATAATTGCGTTCGGAATAAATAGCTGGTTTTTAATACCGATAAGCCAATCGGGTCCAATGGGGCTTCACGATAATACACCGCTCGGTAATCGCAAACGGAGTGAGCTGCTTAAGCGGCTCGTTTCCAAGCAGGTCCCGTTGAGGTACAATCTCTCGGTAGTCTGCCCGCGCGAATAATTAGGTAAATCGACCATTTGGCGATCAGACCCTGTAGCACGCGGGTAGAGTATTGACAAGGTTGTGGTGTGCTTTAAAGCACACCCGTAGCTGGATTTTGGCGTTGATCCAGAAAGCTACGACTGGATTGCCCGTTCGGTGGGCGTGCGGCCGCAATTAGCTAAAAGCGGTTGCCCGCACACCGAACGGGTAGGAAAGCACAATATGTATATATTGTTGCGGTTTTCACGCCCGCCGGCGTGCTGACGGCCACGTAACTCGAATCGCGGCACGTCGCCCACCGGACGGACAATCCAGTCGTGACCCTCTCGGACTAACGCCGGGAACCAGTCACGGGTGGACCTTTCGGTCTCACCGCGATCGAGCCAATCAGCCCCCGCGTGGGATAGGGTTGCTCGCCAAATTCGACCTACCTAAGTACCCACGCGGAGGGTAGACCGGGCGATCGCACCTCGCCGCAGGTCGACTTCGGACACGGGCCACTTAAGCGACCCGTTCCGTACTATCAGAATAACCGAGCGGTGTTATCGTCGACCTCGACGGTTCGATTAATTATCGGGCGTACTCAGCCCACTACCAACCCTTTACGTGAAGCAAGATGAGGGTTCAATGGAGGAAAAGACGAAGCGAAGCGGGAGAACAGTTCAACAATAAAGCACATTTATTCGCGGCACACGGGAAGCACACAAATTCAATTCCACCAAAAGCACACAAAAAGAAAACACAATTCCATTTACACAAAAAGCAAATATAAAAGTGAAAACACAGTGCAGAGCTAATATCGACTACCGAGCACACGGCAACACTTATACAATTCTACTTCACAGACGGCGCCGACAACACATACCCAAAACCAAGGAAAAGAATATCCTCAAGAATGAGGCAGGCCTGAGGCCGAGACCGGGTCGCGCCTACCCGTCTGGTGATGAGACGCGGAGCGGCGATGGCGCCGCACTCCGCGGGCCTCGCGGACAGTGCCTGGCAGGGGGTGGGAAAAAGGGGCCCCCTTGGTCGCACTATCTCAGCGCGGGGGGAAACAGGAGGGGGTTGCTGATGCTCGGGGTATAGAGGATCTTTATTATCCCTGGTGTGCGTCTCCACCTCGGCCAGGTCGCGCTGCCGGCCTCCCTCGGGCGTGCAGCTCCTGGCACCGACGCGAGCACCCCCTCGTCTGCCTTCGCCGCTGCCGCCTCTCCGCCTCTGGACTCTCCACCCTGGACTCTTCTTTGGGCTCCCCTCGTTCGACTCTCTTCAGCTTCTCCAGCTACTGCAGGCTTCGGGCTCCAGACTTCCACACTCTTTTCTCTCTTCCGACACCTTCTCGTTCTGCTGACTGACGAACACCGTCCTTTTATCCCCCCCGTAGCTTCGCCTTTGACCCCCTCCCTTTGACCTTTCACCTCGCTCCCCATTGGCCCGAGAAAAAGTGGGCGTGAAGGCTTTTTGATCCACAAATTTGCATATATCGATCGTTCTGGAGGCGGGGCCAAATCGCCCCTCGCTCACCGATTGGACGGCAAAAAGTGGGCGTGTGTCGTTTTTGATCCGTTTTTGAAGCACAAAATCCGTGATTTTGTACACGCTGTTCGACGTGCGCCCTGCACGAGTCCAACACCGGTACCCACAGCGGGGCAAGAACGGTGGCGATGCTACGGTTGCGAGGTGTGACGTGAAGGTCGTGGCGGTTGTGGTGAAGCGGTGTTGTGGTTGGTGGTTGATGTTGTGGTTGTGGTGGTAATCATGGCGGTTGGTCCAAAATAAAGATAGTAAAAGAAAAACGGCTATCCTGAAGAGTCGCAGCTCGCATAAATGACATGTATTCCCACTAGACAACGGGTTTGGGCCTAACTACACATGCACTTACCGAGATACCTCACCTAAGGGACCTGAATGGTGGTTTGCGAATCTGGTAACCACAACACTACCCCCTCCCCTTTTTACAGACTCGTCCCGAGTCGTCAAATTTTCGTGTGTCATCATGTGTAGTTTTCCCCTAGTACATTTTACCTACGGATCCCTGAGTGCGACATTCATGGTATTCGTGTCCCCAAAATAAATAACCTGAGGGCTGCGTAACTATCTAAACAAACTCACTCACACGGACGACTTAAATAAAATTGCCGGCGCTAAGACAAACATGCCGGGGGCGCACTCATATTTACAGTACATCTTAACCTTAACTTACAAATTTTACACTAAACCATGGCCCAGGATCATTGAACTCTGCAAAGAAAAGCAGTTAGCAGGGAGCCAGGCTGCCCACATGCAGTCTCTGGCTCAAACAATGCAGGTGACAGGGAACGTGGCTGGCTGCTCACACGCAGTCCAAGGCCTTCCCTTTTGAACTGAACGCAGTGAACCACAACGGTGCATGGGCTGCACAAACGTAGTCTCCGTGCCAGCTCAAGCGGCACACGCAATGAGCACAACGAATGGATGCATGAATGGATGGACGCAAACACGGTGCACGGGCCGCCACTGCAGGCCCGTGTTGTAGCTGCCAACAGGGCAGTTCTCGCAGCTTGCAAACTGTTGCCTTGCGGATCCTGGCGCACATGGAAATGAACAGGGGGGGGCAAAGCAAAAATTGAACGGGGCTGGTGAACGTGGGCAGTGGGCATGGCATGGCAAAGGTGAGCAGGCAAACACAGCCCGCAGAAGAAGGCCGCTGCAGGAAAACATAGCGGGCAGATGAACTGGCCGGCACAGGCCTTGAAGTACAGCAGCTGCAGACGACGTGGCCGGCACAAGCCTTGAAGCAAAACACGGCCAGCCGATGGCACAGGCCTTGCAGCAAAACAACAGCTGCCGATGAAGTTGGCCGGCCTCCGCCTTGAAGACAAACACGGCCAGCCGATGAAGTTGGCCAGCCTTTGCCGTTCAGTGGAGGTTGGTGGAGGGAGTGCGGTGGTGCTGGCCACTTGGAAGGCGGGCTCGGACCTACCTACCTGTCTCCCTCCCAACCTATCGCCTTTGCCTGTCACTGTACATACCCACTCCCTTAATTTGTGAAAAACCAATTTAGCCCCCACTTATTTTTTTTGTTGTTTTTATTTTTACTTCCCCACTATAAATCGTCCCCTAACCCCCTTTATCGTCCTTGTTCGGCTAACCTATCCTGTCACCTAGCCTACTCCCAACCCCTACGTTCCCTTCCCGGAGGGGAATAAGGGAGAGCTAGCGTCCTGTGTCGAGGCCCAACGAAGCCTCAGAATGGCCTCCCCAGAGTTCGGCGATCTAACCCAAAGTGGGTCCAGCGGCCCACAACGACAGCGAGGGGATGGATGGTGCGGAGGGGTACATCTCCTAATCTACCCTAACCATTTAACTGCTAAACTACCCCGGGGCTTTCAACAAGCGCCTCTCGCTTAAACTATTGGTTCTAACAACCCAGATTCCCGTCGCCTGTGTTGGTGTCCTTACAATTTCGGGCCTCGCCCCCCAATTTTCTCTCCGTGCCCTCACACGGTCTCCTGGCTGGGACACGTGGCTCCCTCCGGCAGGCACGACCCTCTGCCGAATCTCCCGCTATGGCACCCCCGGGCACTACACTGCCTCCGAGCCTACCAGCTCCCTAACACCGGGGAGTGCCCCCCATGGCACCTCCCCTGAACCACACACGTGGCAGGCCGGCCTCCCGGGCCCCTTTCCGAGGGTCACCCGTGCCCACAACACTGCCCACGCGGCTAATGGCGCCCCGGGCCCCCGCACCAAGCAGGCGCACCCGTGCCCACTACTCTATCCCGGCCCCCCATGGGCCCATGGCCTACCGCGGCCGACTAGCCTGGTGCCCGGGGTACCCACTCAGCGATACTCACCTTTCGCAGCCACGCTCCCAAGCCCGTCAACAGGGCTCCTGCACCCCTCCAAATGGGTCTCGAGCCTACATTCCCACCAACAGCAAAACGACCTCCGTTTTGTAAATTTGACTAACCCCCTAACTCACTTTATACTGACCCCGGGGTCCCTTGGGCGGGAGTCACTCCTCCCCCCAATCACTCATCGCACCATGCATTCCCCATTCGCTCCACTCACACAGACCCGCCGGCCTCACTCACTCAACAAGTGCTCACCTCACAACCCACAACTCTTCAACACACTCACCGCTGAACTCTGCCATCCTTCTATCTACATCCCCTAACTAACTCGTGCTCCCACGTCGTCCCTTATACTACAGCACGTTCCTTTTAACACTACGTAGCTAAACTACGTCCCCTCTACACACTCACTGTCAGTCACTGTCTCCAAATCTCTTTAATCAATTTCCCCACCTAAATCTGGCTACAATCCCTCGCACTAATCCATTCCACGGACTCCATGAGGACTTACCCCTGCCCCATGAAGTCGGTCTAACTAAGCTAACCCTTCCCCCTAACTAGTTTCCATCCTGTGCCCAGGTAAGGGGGGTCTTTCACCCCTTGCCCAGGAATCCTGTACACCCGAAAGTGAGGCTTGCTGTTTTCCCCCTTTTTCTCTTTACATGCGCAGCACCTGCGCGGCAACTCAGAGCTCGCGCACTTTACACCTGCCCGTGACGTCATGCAGCTGCACGTGTTCCTCGTCCCTCCTTGGACGCTACCATCCGGCAGAGATACCCCTCCTGCCGGATTCCAACCACACGTGCAGCCATGACGTCACCGTGCGCAAAAAAAAAAAACACAAGCCCCACGTCACGAGGGGTTCCCCACGCGAACACATGTGCTTTGCCCGTTGGAGCTGAACACACACGATCGCGTGGAGAACCCGTCCGGTCCAAATCCGTAGTCCTGCCTAAACTTTGTCCGTCCGCGGGATCGGCAAATCCACCGCGTGCGTTTCCGGACCGGGACTTCACTCTCGCAAGCGAGCACGTGGTGGTCTCGTGCGTTGCACAGCACGAACCGCGTGCTCACTGCTGGGTGAACCCGGCACGGTCCACGAAACAACTACAGCCGCTACTCGGCTTTCTCTCCTCTGTCGCCGTCTCCGTCTCCATTCCACACACGCATACCTGCGTGTTCCGACGCACACAGTCCACACCATCACATTCACACGGGGAGACGCGGCTGCGTGCTCCCGCATGCCAACCGACATCTCCCTCACATACCGCTCTCTCACACACACGGTCTCCCTGGCACACAGCGACCTTGCACACGGCCGTTCACTCACGCGTGCCTCACTACTCACACAAACCATACTACTCACACGTGGTGCTCCATTCACTCGCGCGGGGGCACTCACCCGCGGTGCCTCACCCACACACGCGAGGGCACTCAACCGCTGTGCCTCATCCACACACCGTGCCTCACTCATACACGCGGGGGCACTCACCCGCGGTACCTCACTCATACACACGGCGACACTCACACACGCGGTCTCTTCCACACAACGTCCCTCACTCATACACGCGGGGGCACTCAACCGCGGTGCCTCATCCACACACCGTGCCTCACTCATACACGCGGGGGCACTTAACCGCGGTGCCTCATCCACACACGCGGGAGCACTCACCCGCGGTTCCTCACTCATACTGACCGTTTCACTCACACACACGGCCTCTTCCACACACGGTTCCTCATCCACACACGGTGCCTCATCCAAACACGGCGTGCTGGGAAGCACGCACTCCAGCACCATCGCCACCACACCACTCACACACGGGGTCGCTTCCACACACGGGGACGCACCCACGCCTTGCACCACACACACAGGGACAACCACACTGGGGATTCGTGTCCCCACAAGGGTCTCCGGGGCCTCTATACCCCCCAAGCTCTCCGTGCACCCGTCCACAGCACCCGTCCCCTCAACCTCGCAAAGCACGACCGAACTCACCTGGTCGTGACTCGCCTCAAGGGGGCATACTCCCTCCCCTCGTTCCTGGAGGAGGCCATCCAGGTGCTCGCACTGGGTCTCTACCCAGTCCGCCAGCTCACCCCCATTATCCTCCACTACCTCCGTGTGTGTGTGTGCGTCACTTACCCCGTCTTCCTCGTGTAGTCTTTCCTCTATTTTTTCTATCTCCCGTGTCTCTCCCAACTCTTCACCCTTTACCTCCCTTGTCTCAACTATTATTTCCTTTGTCACGGCCTTCATGCCCGCCTGCAGGCATCGGCCCATGTTCTGCGTCTCACCCCGTAGCTCTTTCATTTCTTCCTTCATGTTTGCTTCCATTCCGTTTATTTGCTTGTTCATTTCGTTTTTCATTTCATTTGTATTTGTATCCATCTTCTCGTTCATGTGTTGTGTATTCGCATCCATCGTCGTTTTCACTTCATTTGTATTTGTATCCATCTTTTCATCCATTTTTTTCATATTCGCATCCATTTTTTCGTTCATTGCCGCCAGCATGGCGCATAGCTGGGCTACGTCGGGTGCGCTTGAGTGAGCCGTTTCGGCAGGGGTTGGGGAAGGGTCTTGGTGGAGGGGGGGGGGAGGTGTCATACACCGCGGCCGCACCCACCTCGGGCCCTGGGTTCAGTTGGGCGAGTCCGTGTTCCTGCACAATCAACATTTCCTGCACGGGGATTTCATCCTGGACCATGGATCCTACACATTCTACATCCATTTCTAATACCCCCGGCTCCCGCTCGCCTTGAGACGCCATCTTGCTTCTCTTAAAGGGTTAATTTGCTCGCTCGTAATTTGGAGGGAATCGGGGGTCGCTTCTCTCACCCCTGGACCGATTCCCGTGAATTTCGCTGGAGACAGGAGAGCCTGTAGTTCCGCTCTCCAATACCAGTGCCGCGAGGAGGGCGATGAATTTGTATCCCACTCCTGACACCAGTGTTGCGGTTTTCGCGCCCGCCGGCGTGCTGACGGCCACGTAACTCGAATCGCGGCACGTCGCCCACCGGACAGACAATCCAGTCGTGACCCTCTCGGACTAACGCCGGGAACCAGTCACGGGTGGACCTTTCGGTCTCACCGCGATCGAGCCAATCAGCCCCCGCGTGGGATAGGGTTGCTCGCCAAATTCGACCTACCTAAGTACCCACGCGGAGGGTAGACCGGGCGATCGCACCTCGCCGCAGGTCGACTTCGGACACGGGCCACTTAAGCGACCCGTTCCGTACTATCAGAATAACCGAGCGGTGTTATCGTCGACCTCGACGGTTCGATTAATTATCGGGCGTACTCAGCCCACTACCAACCCTTTACGTGAAGCAAGATGAGGGTTCAATGGAGGAAAAGACGAAGCGAAGCGGGAGAACAGTTCAACAATAAAGCACATTTATTCGCGGCACACGGGAAGCACACAAATTCAATTCCACCAAAAGCACACAAAAAGAAAACACAATTCCATTTACACAAAAAGCAAATATAAAAGTGAAAACACAGTGCAGAGCTAATACCGACTACCGAGCACACGGCAACACTTATACAATTCTACTTCACAGACGGCGCCGACAACACATACCCAAAACCAAGGAAAAGAATATCCTCAAGAATGAGGCGGGCCTGAGGCCGAGACCGGGTCGCGCCTACCCGTCTGGTGATGAGACGCGGAGCGGCGATGGCGCCGCACTCCGCGGGCCTCGCGGACAGTGCCTGGCAGGGGGTGGGAAAAAGGGGCCCCCTTGGTCGCACTATCTCAGCGCGGGGGGAAACAGGAGGGGGTTGCTGATGCTCGGGGTATAGAGGATCTTTATTATCCCTGGTGTGCGTCTCCACCTCGGCCAGGTCGCGCTGCCGGCCTCCCTCGGGCGTGCAGCTCCTGGCACCGACACGAGCACCCCCTCGTCTGCCTTCGCCGCTGCCGCCTCTCCGCCTCTGGACTCTCCACCCTGGACTCTTCTTTGGGCTCCCCTCGTTCGACTCTCTTCAGCTTCTCCAGCTACTGCAGGCTTCGGGCTCCAGACTTCCACACTCTTTTCTCTCTTCCGACACCTTCTCGTTCTGCTGACTGACTGACTGACTGACGAATACCGTCCTTTTATCCCCCCGTAGCTTCGCCTTTGACCCCCTCCCTTTGACCTTTCACCTCGCTCCCCATTGGCCCGAGAAAAAGTGG